>NC_086051.1:11249761-11552910 GCF_947568885.1 Cydia strobilella | reverse complement strand
CGAAAAGTGCTCATTCCCGCACTAGTGCGAAAAAGTAGCACCATATGTACTGTAAAAGGATTTTTTAATACAGTTGCTCAAAAAGTGGTACTTTTGTGGCTGCGTAGCGTGTGAGAAGCTCAATTTCTCGAACTAGTGCTTTTTACTTTTTAGTTCCAAACTATACTTTCGAAACGCAGTTAAAATTGAATTTAGCGCGGAGCAGGTACCAGGGCCTCATGAGTTATGAGGAGGTGTCGTTGACCAACCCGCGCCGGGCCCGCGGCGGCCGCGGCCGGGGCGCGCACGAGTATGAAGGTATCGCGGGCTGCGGCAGCTCGCGTATCTTAGCATTCTTAGCTGTATAGGTACTTTTGGTTTTGGTTTGGTTTGGTGGTATGATTCTACTAATGATATATTAATTTATTATTTTTTCGCAATTGTATTAAAAAACGTCGTTTACAACACGTGTGAAATGTCTTTTCACACTAGTTGTAAAATGTACTATTTAATTGTAACATTTATTAAATTAGATAAGGTTCTATCTAAATACAAAAACATACAAATGCTTCAGGGATCTAGGAAAGTACTACAGCGCCATCTGTGAATTAAAATTTATCCAAGAATCATTGCTGGGCTATCAGAAATCTCTTATCGAAGAGAGAAACTAAATCACATCAGTCGATCCCTTTTATAATTCTGTTTTACAAACTCACGAACAGGCTCGTACCCAACCCTGGGTAAAGAGAAACAGGTTGAATTCAAAATTGTGTGTAGGTATATTTTTTTATTCCGTGTGTGCGTGCGGCTTCAAGTCTGTTATAATGTTTTTTCTGCCTGTTGGATAGACGAACAAGCTTGTGTCCTTAACTTTAAAACGAAAAGTTGCATAAAAAATGCGCCTTTAAATATACCCAATTATGCGAACTAAGTTCCTACCAACTTTAATCATCCACTGACTTGCGAGAGCCTACGATGTAGTCGTAGATATAGGTTCCCACCTTGCGTGACAACGATAAGTGATATAATATTCCATAAGTGGTATAAGTGATATATACTTCAATCCATGATTTTCCAATGCCACTCGGTTGCATTGAACCAACTGTCTTCACCACAAAAACGTTCGCTATATTTTATTTTATGGTAAAGATGGGACTTGGCTCGAAACCACTTTGATAGTCATGATATTTTTCAACACACCATCTCGTAAAAGCTTTATTTATTCTTCAAAAACTGATGAGAAACTTGCATTTTATCTACGAGAGTGGTAAACTAATTAGATGCAAATTATAAGTTTATTCAGCGGGTTGGCTGGTGGGATTGAGTTGTAAGTAAGTGAATGATCTTGAACAATAAATATTTAATAGCGTTCATTCGGATTTGATTTATATTGTTCTACAGTTCTTATTTTACTCGCGTTGGTGTGGTGAATAATTTTGTACATCGTGCCTTAAAACCTTCGCAACGCTCGGGATTCCACTTTTCTTCACTCTTTGACACTAGCAGTGATTTTAATTTTAATACCATACAAAAATCGAGTTTTATTTGGCCGGTCCGGATAGCGAGCTCCTACTGTACCTATTTCTTAAAATAAATAGGTATAAGATGCCATGTCGTGATTATCGTGTGATCTTTCCCCATTTATCTGATATGAATTGTGTCAGCTGTGAAAGCGTACTTCGTAATACTTTAGTCATTTTAGGTACCTACATTACATCTTATGAGCTGATACGCATATTAGGAATTATTTCGACCACAACAAACCGATGTGACTGCCGAAAGTTTACCAGAGGTCAGAATTAATTTAGGTTGGCGGTATTTGGGCGCCGCGACGCATGCGCGACGCTGCGGCCGACCTTCCGTCGTCCTTTCTCGCCACCGCCAGTCGACGGCGTACGCCGTTACGCCGCACATGTTGACAAAAATACACGTAGAAAGTAGACTAACTTCGCTTTCTTTCGCGTTTACAGGCGTGCGATTTGAGGGCCTGGCGCGTGGTGTTGTGATGTGCGTGTGACGTAGCGGGGGCTACGGGTTTCTGAAGATACCGGCGCGAAATACAGGTACCCACGCACGTAAACATGCGTGCATGTTTTATAACTTGTTTACTTATGTTTCGTGTGCTGAATTAAAAACGTTTGCGAATGTTTCGTGGCACATACCTGTGAGTAAAGTGGAAGAGGGTCGATTGTAACTTAACTAGCCGGTTTTAAAAAGGCTTATTTTGATAACATAACGGTTAACGTCTGACCTTCACCTTTGGCTCAAGTTCAACAAACGGTAACTGACTAACGTAACGTTACGTAAGGTTATGGATTTGTAAGTTTTGATTAAGTAATAAATGTAATATTTAATGACACTGTACTGTACTATCTCACCCGAGTAACTACTAGGTACCTACTGTACCTACCTATTTCGTTTTAGCATGGTATTGCGCAAGGTTTTGATAGGTACTCGCAGGTACCTATACCTAATGATGTAGGATTTCCAGACTTATCACATGTAGCGATTAAAAGCCCTTTGAAGATCGAAGTTTGCATTTGGTCTAGTTTTAAAAACCGGCCAAGTGCGAGTCGGACTCACGGACGGACCGAGGGTTCCGTACTTTTTAGTATTTGTTGTTATAGCGGCAACAGAAATACGTCATCTGTGAAAATTTCAACTGTCTAGCTATCACGTTTCATGAGATACAGCCTGGTGACAGACAGACAGACGGACAGCGGAGTCTTAGTAATAGGGTCCCGTTTTTACCGTTTGAGTACGGAACCCTAAAAATGGTGTCATTTTTTCGCAAACGTTTTTTCATCATAATTCAGTAGAAAATGTGGTCTTATCTAGATACCTACATGTATTACTAGTCATTTAAAGATATCAAAGCGATATTCTTGTCTTCGCGAAACTTATTAAAAGAAAGTGCTTTACTATAGGTAGGTAGGTACATACATTTACATTTTACGTGACTTTTTGATAAACAAAACATCAGTAGGTCACATGTACATAAGCATGAAGAAAATTTTATCATATAATTTAGGTAGCTACCTATAGACCGCAGGCCAGGAACAGATTTCCATGACCAATCGCCTCCCGGGCGAAAACTCGTATAGTGGTTAACGGCTATGTATGATGAACCCTTGTGAACGTCAGCTGCCGCTCCGTTGGTGGGTTGAGGAATGGCAGCAAAAAAAGTCTATAATTTTTTTTTGTCATCGCCTCCCGCTTGATACTTTGTCAGATGATAGTTTAGATGCTATTGTGAATAAACAAAATCGTCAGCCGATTGTATTGCTGTGGAAAGACCGTGTTACGTGTTTCGGTGGCTGCCATTCCTCAACCCACCAACGGAGCGGCAGCTGACGTTCACGAGGGTTCATCATACATAGCCGTTAACCGCTATAAGAGTTTTCGCCCGGGAGGCGATGACTGACGAAATTTGCGCCTGGCTCGCGGTCCACTAATAACGCTTGTTTTGGCCTCAGGAGTGCGTGTTTAAAATTCTTCTTTTTCTTTCCATGCACCCTGTATAGTACGGTAGGACGGTACGGTAAACAGTTCAGCACTTAAATAAAATATTAAATAGAGGATACAGTCAGCACTCAGCATCAATAGTGGCAGAGAATGAAACAACGCGCCAAAAGTATCTGCCATCCTGGATAACTTTTCCAAATACATATATATAAATCTCTAAAATTCACGTTCAAACGTATATATTTTACAGTCTTAATTTTGCTACAAATATAGAACCTTTTTGTTAAAAAAGCTGTTACAGAATGGTAGAGATACTTTTGACGGACTGTTTGATCCGCTACTTTTGATGTTGACTGTACCTACTGTTTAGGGTTCCGTACCCAAAGTGTAAAAACGGAACCCTATTAATAAGACTCCGCTGTTCATCCGTCCGTCCATCCGTCTGTCACCAGGCTGTATCTCATGAACCGCCGTGATAGCTATAGACAGTTGAAATTTTCACAGATAATGTATTTCTATCGCTGTTGCTGCTATTACAACAAATACTAAAAACAGAATAAAATAAATATTTAAGTGGGGCTCCCGGCTCCCATACAACAAACGTGATTTTTTTGCCGTTTTTTGCGTAATGGTACCGGAACCCTTTGTGCGCGAGTCCGACTCGCACTTGGCCGGTTTTTCCAATTTGATAACGACTAAGCGCTACTTGCACCATCCCACTAACCCGGGTTAACCGGTTAAACCTGGAGTTACCATGGTTACCAGTACAATTTGTCACTGGGTTAACTGTTTAACCGCTTAACCTCGGATTAGGGGGATGGTGCAAGTGGGCCTTATACCTATTTATAAGTATTAGTCCCTAATGCCACAGATTAATAAATAGTTACTACGTAACAGATACATCATTCCCATACAAAAGCGAAAATACCTACTCTATAATAGCCTACAAAATCTTAATAATAATACCTGCTGCTCAGGACGAGAAGAAATGTACCATAAGTATGCGCACAAAGAGTCGAGACTGCCTTGCTCGCCGTGCGAGCCACGTGCCAACGCGTCATCGTAAGAATGCGCTAGGGTTGTACTGTTACTTATGTTATTATTGTAATAAAACGAATGTTGCGAATCAACCATATTTTATATTAGTCAATCAAATATTTAAAAACAACACTCATAATACCTGACTCAAAAAACTCCTTAATTTACGATTTATCTACTTATGTTCAAAGAAATAAATAGTGACAAAATTCATAAAGATAGATTTAAAATACTACTCACCTTTCTTCGTCTCTCGGAAATGAAAAAACCGGCCAAGTGCGAGTCGGACTCGCCCACCGAGGGTTCCGTACTTTTTAGTATTTGTTGTTATAGCGGCAACAGAAATACATCATCTGTGAAAATTTCAACTGTCTAGCTATCACGGTTCATGAGATACAGCCTGGTGACAGACGGACAGCGGCAGCGGAGTCTTAGTAATAGCATAGAGTAACTTATACTAGAGCGGTATTGTCATAGTAAATTTTGTAACCCCAGTAAATTCACTGCCATCTGTCGACACACTTTAAAACTAAAAATGAAGATTTATAAAAATACGATAGAATGTATTTAAATATAGATAAATGATCTTTTTTATTTGCATTAATTATTTTTATTATTTTGACCCATGTTCTTTCACTGATATGCGTTAAAATTGTTAAATAACAACAAACGAAACCGTCAACGCCATCTATACGACTGTAGGCCAAAACTAGTAGCGCCCTCTGAACGAGAATCAAATTTTCTTGATTTTCGAGGCACGTTTTTTCCTTAGACTGTATCCATCTATTACGGAGTTATATCTATCTTTGGTAATAGGGTGCCGTTTTTACCCTTTGGGTAAGGAACCCTAAAAAACGACAAATTTTCTTTTGTTTTTTGACTTTTACACCCATCTACTGCACAATAATTACGTGGTTTCGGCATTTCGAAGCGTAAGCGCGGGAAACGTGTGGTGCGAGCGCTCAGGCGGGCGTTCGGCGGCCCTCTGTCGATTATATCGTCGACGATACGCCGAGCGGTAGGCATATAGCGCGTGGCTTTGAGCGAGTGAAGGAGGCCTGCTAATGCTGACGACAATAACATGTTTTGGCAACGAAGGGGATTACCTGCACTAGGACATTCATATATGCTATCTCTAGCTATTTACCTAGATATCTTATCGGTATCGGAAACACAGACATTATATAGACATTACGTATATAATATTATGTCTTACGTAGATTATCTAAGGATTAAATATTGTTTACATAGGTATTAGGTGTAGCGGTCGCCCCATGTAACCTGTGTACCTCATTCATAGTTAAATGCTAATGGAATAATGTCGTTATTTGTTACTATTTCTTGCTTCAAGTGGCGGGGACAGTTTGTCTCGATCTTGATAGGTATTTTTACAAGCTTTTTATTAGCTTGCGATGTACCTATGTATATGTAGGTAAGTATGTATGTACGGGTCAAATCTTGCAAGTTAAATTTCACCCACTTCCCGTCTTCCAATGAAGCTGAAATTTTGCATACACATGTAAGTCGGGTGACAATGCAATATTATGGTACCATCGAGCTGATCTGATGATGGAGACAGGAGGTGGCCGTAGGCACTCTGTGATAAAACAACGAAACCTAATTGTGTTTGGGGTTTCTAGAATTGTCTCGATGAGTATTAGTTACTTACATGGGGAAAGAAAAGTACAGTCAGCGATAAAAGCTTGTACCGAAAATGAAATGTTTTCCAAAAACTTATTATGCCTAAGATCAAAAATAAACATCTGAGTCTGAGGCGACTTAATAGAGGGTGGACATTTGTATGGGTTTGAACTTCTTCGTAAATGTCCTTTCCGACTACCACCTTTATTGAGAAATATTGTAGGCATAGTTTTAATATATGGCTTTCCACCAGAGAAGGGTCGTTATGCTCCATGTGCATAAGGAACGTTTCCATCGGAGAAGGGTCCTTATGCACATGTAGGATAATGGAAAGACACAGATATATGGTGACATCAAAGAAACAAGCAACCTATAAACTCATAAATTACAATCACAGGACTGCAATGCAAGCAGCAATTGCTCAAAGACCAACCACCTAAAAGTTCTTAAGTCAAAGTTGAGTTGATCGCCCTGTCCTCCTTACACTGGTTGTAAAATTATGACGTGAAAAGGACAACACGAGGTTTGTTTGAATATCGACCTCGAGAGCAATTCTTCAGGAGTGTTATTCCAATTACTTAAAGATGAGAAGCGAGCGCTTTAAGACGAACTTGGACGACCGTTCAATAACACTTCTTCATACAAAAGTTTTTTACACAAGTAGTAACTTTATAGAAATTATTTTTTACACAATTTGATGTGTTTAACCACAGCAACGAAGTTTGATTTATTTTTTAATTATTATAAAAGTTAGGAGCACTACTTTGGGAACAAATCAAATTATTTTATTAAATATTTTGAATTGTGTTTTTAAGTAGTCACACCACTATATATAAAAAAGTGAAGAAAAAGTGACGAAGCGATGTTTTTCTTTAATATATGACATCTATTTCAGTTTATATAGTTAGGAGCGTTTAAAAATGTGTATGAAATTTGTTTTTCGCTCCTAACTCTCTGTCACAAAATAAGTAATAGTATCTCTGTAATGTTTTAATCCAAATAGGAAAACGAGGATGACGCGACGTTTGAATGGAGAAGCGTTCATTTCCATTCCTCTTAAGCCAGTATTTCACAAAATAGACAGCTCCTCAGATACGGATCGCTCAAATACGCAAGAGGGATAGAGAGGCAGTTAACCAAATTTCGATTTTCGATTTTCACGGTAGGGCCCTCCAGTTTGCTTCAGTCGAACGATTGGAAACTTGGGCAAGTGATGGGAATTCGGAACCAGTTCTTGTCCTGCGTGGGTGTCCAGTTGCCACTCGATGGACAATTTAATGCCAATAAAAAGAAATTATAGTCTGACGGGCAGACACGCACTGTACAATAAGGCACAGGAAGTCCAATAAGTCGTGCGAAATATTACAATAAATCATTATATTTTGATTACAATATTCCAACAATGGCTTTAAGCACGATGCATGCACACGTACCTACAGGCCCAGTCTATAGGAAGGAATTATGGGCAAGGCGACTGTTTACTCTGATAAAAGCATTCAAAGGTTTTTGTAGTTATTAAAGTCGCGACTAGGTGATGCTAGACATTGTGAGGAATTAAAATTTATAGAGTCGGCACCGCGCATGTGATACCCATGAGTAAGCTATAGGCGGTAGACTTGTTTGCCATCATAGTGGGGTGAATACAACGTTTTGCAACCCTATTAGATAAGTGTAGGTACACTCAGCGTCAAATATTTTGTAGCAGTCAAAGTGGCCAAATAGTTCGGTACACCATTCACCATAACAAATATATGGTGTACCGAACTATTTGGCTACTTCGGTTGCTACAAAGTATTTGACGCTGTGTACTAACATCTTTTTTGAAATTTGAAAATAGAATTTCCGTTGTAAAGCACGGAATATCTATGAATTTTTCGTTTAGTTTTCATTGCACCGGGTGGCTTAATGTTTTTCAGTCTAACTAAAGTGCATTGAACTGTCTCACTGTCTGGGTATTCTCAAGGATACCTAAACTGCGCTGTTGTGTCTGATAATACATTATAAAGAAGTTTAGCCTTAGACAACACTAAGGGCCACTTGCACCATCCCACTAACCCGGGGTTAACCGTTAAACCTGGAGTTACCATGGTTACCAGTACTATTTTACACTGGGTTAACGGTTTAACGGGTTAACCCCGGGTTAGTGGGATGGTGCAAGTGGCCTAAACACTATTAATTACTTACTTAATTCTGTGCTTTAGATACGTAAAGCTTCGGTAAAATTAATTAGTTGGCTCTAAACAGTTCAAAGACAGTAAAGCCGTTAAGTGCGGTTTTATCTAGCATATAGATTATATATTATACTCGTAGAACAAAGATGTTTCTTGTTTAGATTAGCATTCTACTTTTTTCCCGACTAGGTGTAGCATAGCCAAAGGATTGTGATGTTATGTAGATCATCCAAGTACTATTACTTTGTCTTTATTTATGAAGGTAACTATATAAGTATGTTTGTAGCCTAATTAAATGTACCTACATATAAGTACATGTTTACCGTAGCGTCGAATCGAATGAGATTTGTGGGCTCGGATGATATACTTACTAGTAGGGAAATGATCCTTACGAAAAAAAACCGCAGCCAGAGAGGCAGGTAGGTAGTGTTAAATAGGTGATAGGTGTCTAACAATTTCATTGATAAATATTTAGATCAGTACGGTTTCATTCACTATTATTTTTAGTCGCTTTTGGCGACATGTTTCGGATTCGTACCGTACTGATCTAAATATTTTGAAATATGTCTCACAATAGTTTAATTTCAATTTCATTGATATCGTAATATTTCTTCTAATTCAAGTTAAAGTAACTAATTACCTACCTAATAACAATAAGACGTGTTTTTATGTCATTTGTGTGTAAGTAACTGTTCTAGTCTGTGCGGAAATAGAAGAGTCGTAGAATGTATTGGATCCCATAATACATTTCAAGACTCTTCTCATTCCGCACGCTCTATCACTTATAAACTGAAATAAATCTATCACTTATGTTATTAAGCAGTTCATTACGTTAATAATTCGTACTTCGTACTTGAATAGCAGGTTATTTACAAGGTGGAGACCTTTTAGAATTAAATTATTCGTGTAATCCACCAATGATTCTCCCAAATTGTAGGTATACTTTCTACTTGAATAATTTAGGTATGCTGAAAAGATATTTGCATGAATGGTAGGTAATAGCTATCTTTGATTAACTGCTGATAACACTTTATCTTAATTTGATGATTCATGCTCCCAGTTATCCTATAAGTGTTTTGAGTGTGTCTGCTCAGTGTATGGCTTTCGTGTGGTTTGTTATACTATATTCATGAATTGTTCCGAGAAATATACGCCACTTAAAAACTTGTACCGATTCGTGACTATAATGAATATAAGGTTAGATGGGGTAAGAGATACATTGGGGCGAGGAAAACACTTGTAGGGAATATTTATACTGTTTCTTTTTAAAATCCCATATGACCTTATAGGTACTTATTTATAGGGACCGTACCGTACACATTGAATTGTCCACCACATATTGGCGTAAATTTGAACTTAAACTTGACATTTACTCTTCACGCTAATAAAATAAGCAAGGAGGCTCTTGCTCCTGTGCTGCTTCCTTTAAATTTTTTTCCTTTAATATAAAATTTGGAGTATCGCTCGCAGACGTATCTGCATGTTAAAAAAACTGCTTCCTTTAGTTCAAGTTTGGTCCTTATGTAACCACATTTACGGACGATGGCGCCTAGGGTCTAAGATTCTTAACTCGATTGAATCGGTACAAGCGTAGATACGCTAGATTATTAAATAATTTAAAGGAGGCCTATTGTAATTCACAGTTTGTCTTATCACGGCAGGTCCGGCCCGGGGCTCGGCGCATGCCTTTCTGGTGCAAGGTGGGTCCAATTTCGCGGCTCTCACTATCGCTATGCCATATAACTTCTCTACCTTTGATTTAGCCTAATGCGTGCTTGTAGCTATTTTAAAATAGGAGTCAACTTCTTGCACAGTGAAACGTAAATTAATATCACACATAATTTTGTTTTTTTTTAGGGTCTCGTAGTCACCTAGAAATCCTTATAGTTTAGCCATGTTCGTCTGTCCGAGGCTTTGCTCTGTCATCGTTAGTGCTAGAAAGCTGTAATTTGGCATGGATAAATAAATTATGCATTGCGACAGAACGGTAAAATAAGAACTATATTTTTTTTATAGTGTGGGATATCGTTGGATAGATTTTTCAAAAGTAATACAGTACGGCTACCATCAGTTTGGCACTGACATAAACGCCATCGAGAACGTAATTTACTTTCTATGCATCTCGCTCGCACTAATATGCGAGTACGAGCGAGATGCGTAGAAAGTAAATTACGTTCTCTATGGCGTTTATGTCAGTGCCAAACTGATGGTAGCCGTACGGGCCTCCAAAACAGTTTTTTGATAAAGTTAATATTTTTGGAAATAATCGCTCCAAAAGAAAAACAAAATGTGTCCCCCCCCCCTTCTAACTTTTGAACCATGGGTCCAAAAATATGAAAAAAATCAATGAAAACTATAGCGAACATGATCGGTCCAGTCGTTTTTGAGTTATTGCAAAAAAAAAATCTCTTCTTAGTAAAAAGACGTACAAAGCGCTGCTTATGCTTGTAATAGTTGTAATGTTCATGATACTTACTCCCCCCCTCTGTTTGGCTTATTTTGACAGAATGGTCACTACGAAACCTACACTGAGCATGGCCCGATTTTTTTACACAAGATTGTGGCGTATATTTTTGCGCCCTTAGTTGTGCGAGATATTGTTGTATATATAGTGCGACATTCAGTCATTTCTCTATAGTTCTTACTCATAATCTTATAGTTCTAGTGTTTGCTTTAGCTCATTTTCCATTTTCTTCATAAGTTATGCGCAGATTTTGTTATCTAACGATTTATCTTTGTCGAATTTGTTGATCGCTTTCTCGTAAAGCTTATTCGCCGTTAATTTCGCCAGATCTGTTGTCCCGCTTGATGTACCTAATCTAAATTCTGATAGCCAGTTTAAAATCTCTATTTTTGGTAGTTTGTCGAGTGTGGCTTTTATTTTTTTCCCTATTTGCTTTATGTTCTTATTGGGATTTGAGGGATTACAACTTGTCTCTTAGGTAGAGTTAGACCGAGGTAAGTCTGCAACGATTTTGGTAGCACACGCAGTGCAAGTGTGTATGTATATGCATCATAATTTTATGACGTTTAAAAGAACACTTGGACTGCGTGTGCTATCAAAACGTTGCAGACTTATCTTGGTCTAACTCTATACATTACAACTATTGACCACTCCGTCCGCATAAATCTTTGACTGGACGTACTTTCTAAATAATTTATTTATTTTAAACTTTACTGCACAAGAACAAGTACAAAAGGCGGACTTAATGCCTTGAGGCATTCTCTACCAGTCAACCATTGTCCACTGTGTAGTCAATAATGTCTAGTTTTCCGCCATTCCTACTTTAGTGTAAGGTATTTTGATTTCTAGTATGCGTATGCCAAATGGCTAAACAAATGTACATCGATTTGCGGTTTTTCTTTGAAATTGGGCTCGTACGGCTACCACTACTTGTCTACCTATTGTGTAAACATTCTTCTGTATTGACTTCTTTTATTGAGGTTTGCTTCTTTAACAGTTTTGTGTTTTTTAAAGTTTGTAACATACGTAGGTATACCTATATTAAGTATTTTCTAAGCTTGTATAAATAAAAAAGTAGGTTTATTTGTTTGTGTAGCCGCGTGTTCCTTTCGGTTATTTGCGTTAAGGAAAAGTTAAAATACGACCGTAAATAATTTTAGGCATTTTCTTCAAGTCAAAGGAGCTTTGCTTTCTTATTTCGCGATTTGGATAGTTTCCAAACTGGGTAGTTATTCTCATCGTTTGGCCGACTGAGCGCATCTCTGCAGGCGTTCCTATATGTTTCTAAACTTACGATCCGAATGAACTGTAAGGAATTTGAGGTTACATACATTGGTTTTTGTGAAGCGATTTTAAATATGCGATGAGAACATTAGCATTTTTACAACTGCGTGCGTAAGCGCATTGACATCAGCATATGATGTCGGTTTATAGACCGGATTTCACGTGTTTGTTTTATTTGGATATTAAATATAAAATGTCGACAAAAAATAACGAAATTTGTATCTCTTTACAAAGAATTTGTGATACCACCAGAGAGAGAGAGAGATCAAGGTAATTCTAACCTCATTGGACAATTCACAATACTTTTTCAGGTATTGATATTATCGCCGCGCTTATAGCTCATTATTTAGTCATACTCATTATATATCCGTGTTACAGCATATGTCACTGTCTGAAAAATGTTATGTCGTATGTGGTCGTGTCATGTCATATTATGTCATACCATGCGTCATAAGCGCGATCATGATGCGCCTGTTGGATACGAGTATGTTCGAGCGTCTTTTATATCATCGTAGACCTTAGGTATTTCAAAAATATAGGATCTACGTATGGTCAGGATCAGAGGAGTGTGATGCTGTTAATATCATAAGATAGACTTTAGAAACGGACGCATAATATGTATGTTTGCTAATGCTACTCGGTATATTCTCCTGTAGTCTACATACAGTATCATGCAGAGGCGTCTGGTAATGAAGTTGTACATAAACTAGGAAACTACAACTAAATAGGCGTGTGAACACTAATGCGGTTACCTGGCAATACCAGCCAACGCGGATGACCTGCCAACTATGCGCTCATCTGTTTGTATAGCGCTCGCAGCATCCCTGTGAAGTTAACAAGTGGTGACATATATGCTTTTTGCTCCTGGTCAAAACGTTAATAACAATTATTGAACGACAATCAGCCAGGTTCACTGCCAAATGTGAATGAACCAATATATTTAGCTAAGTGCTATTTATTGTTCGTTGACTATTAAGTGTAGTGTAGCAATTATGTAAAGAGGTCGTTGAAGCACAAAGTGTACCTAATTAGTTTGAATTATGCGTTAATAATGTCAAATAATATTTGATGCGTACGTCGATGTCATTTATTTTATTAAACTATTATAAATTAACTAAACGATGATGATAAATAATGCTGCTATTTTGAGTAAAAAGGGAGTGGATTGGAATATCCTCAGAGAGCGGGACGAAGCGAGGGAATCTAGGATTTGTCTAAGTGACATCGAAGCGTCCGTCACAATTGGTCATGTCTCCGGGCATACATACATACGGGCCCGCTTTCTTCTAACTAATCACGGGCTGACTTGCGTCAGATGAGGTCCATTTATTTGTAACTCGCTGCGCCTGCGACTGCCCGCGTGTGATTCGGTATTTGTCATCTCCCTTTCCTTCCGCAGGGGTGGGTCTCCTCTCGAGAGCGTAGATAGAGCGTAGAGCTTTATTCATGCTTACAAAATAGGTGTATTAGTTTGGCCGTGAAAAGGTAAAGAGTTATTTTCGCATTGATGTAAATATGTGTTGTGATAAGAACACATACGCAACTAACTATATTTTAAACGTTATAAGAGGACAAAATATTTAATAAAAATCGGAAATAAGAATTAACATAATTAAATATAAATCTGAAATAATATAAACTTTATTTCAGAATTAGTTACATATTAGTACTATAATTAACAACTAACAAATGTTAAATAATGTTACGATTTGTTTCACTTGTTTTAGTCACTCCTAATAATAACTAATAAATTATAAGGTTTTATAAGAGAGGTACCATACTACGAGTAGGTACCTAATATAGTACGACAGTGCTAGCCTGCTAGCAAAGATTGAGAATGCGAAAAATATATACCTACTAGACGTGTGCGCCGATTAAAAAATGATCAGCGGCGGCGTTTGCCAAAAAATTGGCGGCGGCGGCGTATTTTCGGCGTGAAATCGGCGTGACCTTGACTTTCAGATTTCTTAAGAAAAATCGTTAATTTGTTGTTTTTCTTGAAAATTTGATCAATCCAGGTTGCTGGCCAGTGATTCCAGTGAACTAAGTATAGTTTTGAATAGGCTGTGAGTAAAATACGATTTGTAAATGAATAATATAGGATAGGTATAATAACTTAATTTCCCTAGTAACTTGGATTAAGGGGTTACCTGGTCCCAATGACCTACGATCCGATCTGTAACTCTCCATTTTCTCATGATCTCCGTGGTTTATCGTATTAAAAATGACGGACTTTAACAAAACAGAACTCCAAAATCCTTGAAATTTGCTAGACATAGTGGACTGCTATGGCTTCCTTTTAACGGTTTTCTTGTCGTACAAGCACCAGGCTTACTGAGACATATCTTCTTTCTCGTTTTCTCATTGCTGAGGAACGCGATCACATGTAATTTGTCTCCATTTCGCGCGGTCATAAGCCGTGTGGACTGCACAGTGCAGACTGCCGCAAGCCGACCTCTTCATTGCGTTCGACCTTCTCACACATGCTCCAACTCGAGCACGTTTGCCATCGGCCTAAATACATGTGTTTCTCCACTTCATACATTGAAAACCGCATGATATATCCGAGGAATCTAAGGGCTCGGCCATGGCATGTTGTGAAGAGTGGCGATATTGAGCTCTCGGGTTTTTTCTTCTAGCTGTCCAAGGTAAGCAGCAGTCATCGTCAACACCACATCTTAAAAGCACCAACCTTTGCCACTTCACACTTTTTGAGACTCCACGTTTCGGTACCATATTGGAATATTGAAAAGACGAGAGCACGCACGCAAGCGCACTTTATTTGCACGTCGAATACCTCTGTCTTCCAGATCTTTTCGAGGTTAGCCATAGCACTCTTAGCCATGCCAGTTCTGCGGCGTATCTCGGCGGTGCAACCACCGGCACTGGTTATCAACCCAAGATATACAAAATCGCCGAGTGCTTCGGTAACTGGGAGAATAATTGCCCTGTCTACTACCATTACTTTTTTATCTTCAAATTTCTTCAGAAGAGCCGCCATTTCGATGTATTTGCTATTGTTATTCCCGTCAGGCAGGCGACAATAGTAGCACAGTTTGTTACAAGAACTTTTAAGTCATATTATATTATCATTCATTCTTGTTAGATGGCCCATTATGGAAAGGGCTTATAAGTTTATAACTAGTAACTGCTACAAAAACGTTTGGTTAATTGAAAGCCCCAGTGACCCAGGTGACTGTAACCATAGCAACGAGTGACAAGAAAATGTTGCTTCACCCATTTACAGCTTGCACATTTCCGTAGGGCAAGCGAATCTACAGTGTTGCCACTCTGTCTCTCTCTCGAGAGAGTATTCGCTCATCAATATTTTCAGATTTTTGCTGGACTTAAATACAGTTTAAGACGCAAGCAAATAAGCAAGGATGATGGTCGCAATATTAGCCAATTAGTTTTCCTTTTCAATTTCCACCTTGAGGTCCCATGGTACATGAGCCCACTGTGTTTTCGTTGCTCGTAACTAGTAAGTCTTGTCATGACTGAGGATTCTGCCTTCGTATGTGAGACAATGTGAATTCACAATTAACAAGAAAAAATCCTACTTCATATAGCTATCGCTATCTCATCTTTCTTGACGCTGAATACTGAGGATTACTCAGTTACTTTAATCGGTGTGTGAAACAGTTTGTGCAACTGGCTCTTCTGTTTTATTTAATTAATAATTGACGTATATCTGACAAAAAAATCCATATTGTAATTCAAATACCAACTTGGAATAGCTTATTAACAACACTCAAGGTCACGCCGATTTGACGCCGATCATTTATCGGCGGCGGCGTGGCAAAAAAGCCCGGCGGCGGCGGCGCGCCGGCGCGGCGCACACGTCTAATACCTACCTACAGTTAGTATTTAACCAAATAATATTAAATGCAATGGATTTAGTAGCAAAACGGTACGGTACGATTATTATTAATAATATCGTTTTATTTAATGTTTTGTATCCTGATTATACGGTAAACGGTACGTACAAGTACAACGCACTAATTGTGACTGTAAATTAATGTGACATAATTTAACCAAACGAAGAACAAGGCATACTACAAAATAATATCATAAATGCGATAGTAGCTCTGTAAGTATGCCTGTCTGCTGTTATCTTTTCTGTCCATCTCTTCTGGTTATTTGATAATGATTTGATACCCTGGGTGAGGAAGGGAAAATGATCCAGATGTGGGCGGAATTCCAACTTAGTTTTACGTTTACTGTGGTTTTATTCATACGTTTATAAACCCATGATTACTTATCCAAAATTCTCTATTTATTTATAAATTCCATATGTTTTGACTTTATATAATTTGATAAAAAAACGTTGCATCCGCGCAATTCCGTGTTTATGGATGATTGGTGGATCACGACTGATGTTTTATCGTTGTTTGTTTGTCCGCCGGAAGTTTACACCGTAAAGACTGCCGCCGGAGCGTTGGATGTCAGCCGAGATGAGAACATCTATCTATATTCTATATGCACTGCATTCCTTTTTATCAGCTTTACAAAATGATTGATTGGCAGCTTTGACATATTGCCAAACTAGGCAAGGTGAGGGAATGTGTTTAATTTGTGTGAAACACCTGCTTAGGCGTTTAAAGATATACTGATATTATTCATATAGTCACCAAATAAAAAAATACTGCGTTTTTATATATTTTTAAGAAAAAAGAGTCTGTTTAAAAAAGAAAGTAACGCATTGATTCTACTATTCATTAAGTGAATTAAAATCTTATAAAACCATTATTACAAAAAGTTTCCCAGGAGACGTAACAGCCGTTACTGAATTAATTTATAAAACAATTAGTGTTCTCCCTGACGAATCGCTACCTGAATAATCTTTAAATGAATAATTCACTTAGACTAAAGATCCAATTCGAAAGGAAGTAAGGTCATAGGATAATATCAAACCTAAGTAAAATAGCTATTGTTCGAATCGTTTACTGTTGTCTGGGGTCATGGTACGCTTTAAATAAATAAGCAAGTGTGTAATAGTTATCCACTCTAGATAAGTGGGGAACGGTATCTAAAATGGTCGACTAACTTACGAATTGTTATTGATATTTACCAGTAGCTCTTTGGTTATGAATACTAGGTTCCATAAAGTGGTTCTAAAAAATAATTTGTTTTTCATTCTAGTGATCATTCGTTGGTTTTGCCGAAATCCATGACAATTTAATTCATTAACAAGCAATTCGAATGTTGACTGCCATATCAAACAATCTCGATCAATAGATTTACATCATCCCATAATTCACACATGTGTAGAAGCTAGAAGGTGACTTTGACGTGTTTGCCTGAATGAAAAAGTGTGCTAATTTGGCTTGGGCTGGCTTATCTCCGGTTTATCTGTTGAAAACACTTCGTGAGTGTGACAAATTATCACGGCAGGTACTTACTGGTCAGTAGGTATATCACTATCACTGCATAGTATAAAACAAAGTCGCTTTCCGCTGTCTGTCCGTCTGTCCCTATGTATGCTTAGATCTTTAAAACTACGCAACGGATGTTGATGCTTTTTTTTAAATAGATAGAGTGATTTAAGAGGAAGGTTTATATGTACAATTTGTAAAGGTTTTGTGTAAATTAGTTGAACTACCCGTGCGGAGCCGGGGCGGGTTGCTATATACCTTATATGCCCAGAATATCAAGAAACATGAGAATTTTCATAATCTGTGGCACATTATTCACGTTTGGTCATTCGTCCAAAGAACTTTAATCAAAGGTGGCGTCATCGTCAGGTAAACATCCATAGCACAGTCTATAAAACAATACAGTCATTCGACGAAGCCGTCTAGACAGGGCAATCGTGCGAGGTGCGAGGGGTGTACCGCGCTCACCCGAGCTGCATACATTAGCCATTGTTAGTAGCTCGGTACACGTCAAAGTAGTTGGTCCACTGTATGCTTTTTACACTGTACCCATACCGACTCTTAAAAACTTACGATTATAAAAAATATATTTAAAAAACCGGCCAAGTGCGAGTCGGACTCGCGCACGAAGGGTTCCGTACCATTACGCAAAAAACGGCAAAAAAACACGTTTGTTGTATGGGAGCTCCCCTTAAATATTCATTTTATTTTGTTTTTAGTATTTGTTGTTATAGCGGCAACAGAAATACACCATCTGTGAAAATTTCAACTGTCTAGCTATCACGGTTCATGAGATACAGCCTGGTGAGTGGTGACAGACGGACAGACGAACAGCGGAGTCTTAGTAATAGGGTCCCGTTTTTACCTTTTGGGTACGGAACCCTAAAAAACCATGACGGAGAGACAGAGACAGCTACCTGCGTGACTCGCAAGAGGCTCGTATATCAAGGAAACAAAACGCATCCCCTGAATTGGAACTCTTTTGAAGTGCATTCTAAAATAGAAACTGCAGTAGTTTCTTACAACAACACACTTAACTGGCTATTGATAGGCCTTATCCCATTGAAATAAGGTTTATCTATTGATAGTCAGTGTCTACGATGTATCATCGCAGGTCGCAGGCCAGTGTCGAGTGGCGGCGTGCGGTTGACCGCAGTAGGTTCGATTCCCGGTCCGGAGCAACTTCATTACGTTTCGGACCATCATGCTTACATACGGACGTTAAAACTATGTAAGATCTGTCATCTTCAACAATAAGGTCAATAGCTAATAAACTAAAAAAAATCTATACGTTTCGATGTACAACTTATCACTTTTTAACATTAAACGATACCCAAAATACTATGAAAGGAAGACTTTTTGCGATAACTCAAAAACGGCTTAATTGATCATGTTCGCTATAGTTTTAATTGATTTTAAGTGATATTATTTTTGACTTATGGTGTAGGTTAGAGGGAGGCCGGATGGGAACACAATTTTTTTTTTCTTTCGGAGGGATTATTTCCGAAAATATTCAGTTTATCAAAAAAATTTAGTTGTAAAACTATTCTATTCCCTTATACGTTTGAAAATAACTATCCAACGACGACACACCACACCGTAGGGTCGAAGCGAAAAAAATAATTCATCCCCACTTTACGTGTAGGGGAGTACCCAATTTTTTTTTAGTTTATATTTTACCACTTTGTCGGGGCGACTGATTTATATACCTACCTATCCATCCCAAATTTCAGCTTACAAGCACTAACGATCACGGAGCAAAGCCTCGGACAGAAAGACAGACAGACATACAGTCGGAAATGGCGAAACTATAAGGGTTCCTATAGTTGACTACGGAACCCTAAAAAGATCGTGGTAAATTCGCAATACTACCTAATTACTTTGAATGAAGATAGATGTTAAATTATGTCTTTCTTAAACAAGATTGTGATTTTAAAAATCCCTATTTAGGACATAATTGAGTATGATATTATCACATTTGTATGCTAATTTTAATTATTCTGTTTATAATGGAGCAGTGACGCGTAATGTTATTTTTTCACACGCAAGGACTAATACCTACTATCAAAAGTTGCATTTTAATGTCCACGTAATTGTCCAGTGCTAGAATTGCTATGATAATTTAAGTACCTAGTTCTAGCACTAGGTAGGGGAGACCAAGGAGGGATGTGACAAATACCAATTTAACGAACATACCTATAGTTGGTCAAGCAAATCTTGTCAGTAGAAAAAGGCGCGAAATTCAAATTTTCTATGGGACGATATTCCTTCGCGTCTACTTTTTTAAATTTGCCGCCTTTTTCTACTGACAGCATTTGCTTGACCAACTATAGTTATTACTTTGCAGTTAAGCAAGAAGTCAACAAGCTAATGTAAAAGTTACAAAGTCCATACTTCTTAGCATATTCTATTAGCATCTCAGTTCAAATTAGAAAGAATGTTACCGGCTTAAACTTACACGTGGTTGTTATTGTTAGGTTTGACACATTCTCTTCATACATATATTCAAACAATCGCCAATATTTGCCACTCGAGTCCATTAAGTTTGTTTGCAGACCGGTGTGCACACAGAAACATCCATTGCATTTCATGGAAACAATTCTGTTTATCCAAAATTTGCACGTCTCTACTGTGAGCATAGATACTTCAAACATGGCTTATTCAAAGAGTTTTGATTGGACAAATCTTGTTTCTGTAAGCTTAGAATTGATGACAGTAGGTAGGTATATAGTCAGCAATATCGCCAATATCAGCTTCAAAAGTATCAGACTATATGCGTCAAAAGTGTCTACCATTCTCTGATACCTTAACATAAATAAATTATGTCTACGCGAACTGTCGAGACAAAATGTCTATTTGGAAAAGTAATCGAGGGTGGCAGATAGGTAATACCGGCTCGTTGTTTCATATGCTACTATTGATGCTGACTATACCTAATATATGTACCTCTCTTCTTCTCTTTGTCTGACTTGTGATTTTTAACGCGCAGTGCTCGTGGGGTATCTATAGCTGGTTTGATAGTGCACGACACCCTGCACTTTGTGACTATTATGCTTACGCCGTGTCAAACACAAAAGCTGTCACTCGGACGCCACGCCACCGAAGTGTCAAAACCGAAATTGAACTTTATGCGAATGCAGGTAGGTCTATATTGCTCTGTGGTCTGTGACGGATTAATCAGTCTTTGGTGTTGGACCTACGCTGCCGATATATCCGTCATTAGAGCGCGGCAACGTCGAACTCCCCCCTCCTACCCCCACTAAATGTGCCGTGCCTCTCGATGGCTCCCGGTTGAATCTACTCAAAACCAGCTAAGAATCAACTGCCAAGTTTCAGCGCATAGCCACCAAGTGCAGGCTTCCCATAAAACGGTGTGCAGTATCAAACCAGCTGACAAAGGGCTGAAGGAACTGGAGCACGAACCGTCACGGAGATTACGATTTAGTCACTAATCATAATTCGTTATACTTGGCAAAGGTTCAGCATGCCGCCCATTCAGTTTGCTTATATTATACAATATGAGTCCATCAGCATACCTCATTTTTATGGCCATAAATTGGTGTCACGGAGTCTATTCTCGGCGCATTCAGAAACCCAAAAGCTTGTGCCAAAATGCGCGCTGCAGTTGCCACATTTGTACCGCCGCCCGCCCTGGGCTGTTCCTATCACGCAACGTACAAAATTGCCCGTGGGAGACCAGCAGTGCTCCTTAGTAGTTAGTCGTTACGGAATATACGGATACAGTATTAACGGTCACAGTTATGCTAGTTCGCCTGAGTCCATCGCTCGGGTGGCGACTGGGATATGAGCCCTGCATCGCCTGACCTACTATTTATAGATAAAGTGACATTGTTTTCTTTGCCACAAGTAATCGTGCAGTACTTTTCCATGCGAAAACTTTAATTAACTCCTACGATAAAAGACCGCCCGTGCCTTGCTCTGACTTATTTAAATTGACATTTAACCGTGATACCCTTTTCAATTAAACATCGTTATCAATTTAGAATGTTTTTATGACTTGCTCGATTGACATTCGTACTTCACTTTTTAGGTTTACTGTTTGCGTCTCTTTTCAATCGTGAGAGTACGACATGATAATACTATTACTTATTCTGTGGTACCGCTACGAGAACTCTATGTTATGACTATAGTTACGTATTATAAATTATAATCGTGCTCAAGCAAAAAAAGGATAAAAACAACTACCTAGTTCTTGTAAGATTTTACAGCTTAGGTATGAAACCGGAATATGTAGGTACATACTTACAATGTACTACCATAGGTACTACATAATTTTAGAAATGGCTGTAGCCGAGTTAAAATTATTTTAAACATTTATAGTTTGTAGATAGTTTCTAATAAATTGCACAAATGTCGAACAATGGAATGTCTTTTGGAACATGTATAGCCCATATCTAATGAAACAGAGTTTGTTCATTAGGTATTATAGGTTATACATGTTTTAGAAGTTCCTGAGATAGAAACACTATTCATCCTCGGGTTTCTACGGAGAAAGCAGTTATCGCTCCGCTATCACAGTGTCCTGTGTCCACTGGTCGTGTTATTCTATTGTTTTATTGAACGTAGACGAGCCAAATACTGGAACCATTTTATCGCGCCGAGATCTGTAACAAGTAAGAGATCAGACTTATACTGTTGGCACTGATAAACGATTGCTAGCCATAGGAATATCACAAGAAGGACTATGTATTGCAATCGTTTGGCGACACATGCGAGTCGAACGCTCAGACATACACCAGTATGTTCTCGCTCGCGGATAGACAAAGTTTTGCGAAGAAAACTGACCGCAGTAGAAATCAGTAGGTAATTGCAAAAATCTCAAAGGACAACAAATGTTGATTTGATCGTTTAAATATTCTAAGTAAGTAGGAGTATTCTTATTTTAGGAGATTGAAAGAGTCGCTTTGCCGCCCAACTCTTGCCGTTTAAAAGACTTTTGATACACTGTATTCTGGAAAGGAATTGCAACGGCAATTATGTATGTATGTAAGTATAATTAAGTTATGGAGCAAGATTATCACGCACTGTAACCACGGCAACCGTGTGAGGATACTTACTTAGCTATAGGTAGTGAGTGCGCTTGGGTGTAAGTAACTAAGCAATAGATATTCATGCCTGATGATGGCTCTATTTTTTTTACTGGTACAGTAGTTAATATCTTGTATCAGTCTGTTTTGTTGCCCATCTAAATGAGTGGGCTAAAATTGAGTGCTGGTGTCGCTGCCACAGAATAATGACGCTGAGTAAGTTTACTCTGTGGCAGCGTCTTACGTAAGCGAACAACTCGCGAATGCGAAGCGAAGCGGCACGGCGGGCCAACGACGTTCGCAACGAGATCGCCCACGTAGGACACTTCTATAGATATTAAATTAAAGGATTGATTCACCCCTCCGTGCATCGCTTCGCTTCGCGTTCGCGTGTTGTTCGCCTACGTAGTACGTTGCATTATCTAGTTTACATTTACACTGGTAGCCTGAAGTTTGACTCTCAAGTCGCAGCTCAGTGAACTACGTGCACAGTGCACATACGACCGGGGTGCATTTCAGTCTCGACTGCACAGTTGCCGCAAACTCTCGCGACGTGTTGATAGCGTGCATTTGTTTATTCGGCACTATTGTATTGTACTTTACTGATGTGATGCTATATGTGCTAGGGAGTGTGCCATGACTGGCCAAGAGATGAATATGCGGGTAAGAACAAACATTTACCTTACCTACAATACTCGCTGTTTACGGTTTAGTTAAAGATCTACCTAAAAGTAGCAAAAACAACTTTTTGACAAGCTTGTGGTTCTATGTCCCTTTTGTTTATTAGCTTACTAAGAAGCGGCAAAAATATTTTAGAAAATACCTAGGTAGTTACGATTAGGAATACCAAAAACATTTTCATGTAAAATGTTACCAAGACAAAACCATAAGGCTCGCACTTATCAGATCTCTTGTAGAGCCAAGCTTCTAACTCTACAAGCCTTAACTTCACAAACTCTACACCTTAGTCAAAATATATGTGGCTTGGCCGTTTCGCTACCGTCACATGTCAAGGTGAAAAATTTATGCACTATTGATTATTTTTTATTATACAAATAGTTCTTGTAGTAACGAAACGGCCAAGCCACATATTTTAACTAAGGTGTAGAGTTTGTGAAGTTAGGGCTTGTAGAGTTAGAAGCTTGGCTCTACAAGAGATTTGATAACTTATTGACAGTGCGTGCCTTATGGTTTCGTCTTCGCAACATTTTACATGCAAATGTTTTTGGTGGGATTTCACTTCTTTTTGTAAGTTGCCTATGACACTCTTCCATCTCCTCATTCAAAGGGTTGGGGGAATTTACTACTATATAAAAATCGAGAAACACGTATCTTTTATATAATCTGCTTTTTACTGATTCCCCTTACAAACTTCAACCCCCTTATCCCCCTTAACGCCCTTTTCCACCCCCTTTTCACCCTTAGGGGGTGATTTTGGTTTTTTTTTCCATAACAAAAACTACATACCAAATCTACATACCAAATTTCAACTAAATCGGTCCTGCGGTTATTGATTCCCAAATTCCCATACAAAATTCCACCTCCCTTTTCACCCCCTTAGGGGCTAAAAATTTCAAGTTTTTGAATTTTTTTGTTGTTTGTGTACTTACATACCAATGTCTGTGTATCTTACATACCAATTTTCAGCTTCCTAGGACTTCAGGAATTACTAAAGGTTTTGATGATCATCAGTGAGTGACCGAGTCAGTGACGAAATCGGGGTTTTTAGATATGAATAAAATCTAAAGTATAAGAGCTATGCAATTCAAATTTTGATGCTTAATAAGTCCACTATTGATTATCATATCCCGAGAATTTTGTTAATCTGGTATTTTAATCCAAACCCAAGTTATGAGGGTTCAAAAAAACGACGAAGCGCTTCGAGAAAAGGTAGGTAGTGCCCTTGCGTTTCGCTTTGCTCGTCTTGGCGTATTTTTATAGGATCGTTCGTTGAATGGTTATAATTAAAGATGTGTTATTATATGCTTATATTCAATGTACGCAACTATAATTAGTGTAAGCGCCATTTAATGGCGGCTTTTATGCAATTATTGATGGTGTTTGTACCTATATAATTATATCGAAAGTGTTAAATAACGCAATAGGTAAGTACATTACTTATTGGTTACCGAGCGCCAAGACTAAACCACCTAATTTCTGCAAAAAAAGGTCTCATCCGGAGGAAACCATGTTTGCATGTCTTAAAATCTGAGCTTCGGAGACCACTCCGATCGATATACATATATCTTGAAATTTATACCCTATAATTTAATACACTCATCACACTCATAATGTATGTAAATTATTTCAGTGCAATTGATAATAGGTATAGGTAGGTATGCATATACATAATATGTATTATTATTGATATAAAACCACTAAGAATAGCTTTTATTACTCTTATTTATTTAACAATACTATATGACACAATTATCTTAACTAAGATATAAAAGTCATACTCACTCAGCGGGTCCACAGAGCAAGAGCAAGTAGGTATGATATCTTTATAGGTAATTTCTTAAAAGCATATTTTATTGCATTATCAAGAAAAATAATATGCAAATATAATAACTGCAATAAAAGCTTCGTTAAAACTGCCCCCCCTAAAAATTATTCGTTAAGCTGTTCTTCGTTATCTTCATATGAAATAGAATCTTCTTTAGGAATATATAGTTAATTCCTCTAAGGTAAGATTACCTACTGGTTATTAAGACAAAAAAAATGCAAGAAAATATTAACAGTTTCGTTCATATTTCGTTTGATCCTAGCTACCAGCTTACACTAAAACCGCGTACTTAACAATTTACCTACTTTTTTTTGAGGGAACAGGACAAGATGTTTGGAACTCCATCTACTAAAAGTTTTGAGAATACCAGAAACATTATTAATCAGGCACTCAATATTTCAATACTTTTCTAAATTATTTCTGACGACAACGGGTATATACCCACCGGGGACAGATGGGAATGCATTCTTCCCATTTGTTCCCGGCGAGGACAGATGGGAATGAAAATATTCAAATATCAAATCTGCTAACAGAAGCTTTTAGTTACGGTGACTTGAATTCTAAAATGGCTTGATAATAGAGTATAAAATAAACAGTGTGTACGTATTTTATATTACAAGCTTACTTAGTCTATATAATGTTTTCCTTTATATTACACTAGCTTTTGCCCGCGACTTCGTCTGCGTGGACTTAGTAACCGCAGCTAAAGTAAGAATAGCGCCTGGAAAAATTCTCATAGCAATCTAAACTTGAGCATATTATGCACACAAATTAGCAGGCACTTCTCAATTCCACCCCGCTTTTTACTTTCTTAAGGGATGATTTTCGGGATAAAAACTATCCTATGTCCTTCTCAGGGACTCAACCTATCTCTATGCCAAATTTCATCTAAATCGATTCAGCGGTTTAAGCGTGAAGAGGGAACACACAGACAGACAGACAGACAGACAGACTTTCGCATTTATAATATTAGTATGGATGGATATGGATGGATATGGATAGTATGGATTTTATATAACGCCCCTACACGTGGCCGTCTATCCTGCGACACCTTATATCGGCGACGTCCATTTATACAAAACACGGTTGTTGATGATTTGATTCCTGGACGAATTCAGTTAGAATCGACATTAAGCACTGTAATAATTAAGTTGGTATACGTTATCTAGTTATTCGCAAAAAGTCACCGAGTTCAGGGGTCCGGCGTAGTGTGAACCATGCCCTATCGCTGTACGGTGCATTAGAACAGATTTCCGCATGTTCTCTTGTAGGTACCTACAAGAGATAATGTCTAGTTATTATCGGGGAAAGCAGAAATATCGGAATCTCGGAACAACACGGGTCTATTTATCAACTATTGCTAGACGCTTTGAGTCAGATGAACCAGTATAAGTTTGATCTCTGATTAGGCAAACTTGTTAAGGACCTGGAGGCCAAGCTGTACTGAAACGAGCTCACAGTCGACGCAAAAAAGTTAATGAATTAACTGGATGCACTTCGATACTGGAGTCGTGTTTAATTATCTATTGAGCGCATGCTTTTGTCACCCATCTTAAACATTATTCAATTCGGAATCGAAGCATTTTGTGGACTTACTCATTATGATCTTTCTTGGGATTAGAGACATTAGGTTACTATCGCGTACACGTCATAGGCGTCCTTAATTTATTACGTAAAACGATTTTTGCTAGTTTTTGACCCCCGTCCTCCCCTATGTAAGAAAAAATTAAGAATATTCAGCTGACCCTCTCCCCCCCTATATTACGCAAGAATCTGAAGGAAAAACTGAATACACGTATTACACGTTTGGTTTGTTTTATATAGTGTTTTTTTTTCAAATAAATCTTGTCCAACGTTCATTTGTACCTACAATCGTACTGGAGCCCGTTTAAGCTAACTCTGCACCGTGTTTGATAGCATAGATCGTGGAAGTATTATTTTAAACGCCTTAATTTCATAGAAATTTAGAAACTTTCGCATCTTTGTGATCTTACGTAAGAACTATTAGAACCCCCTCCCTGTAAGAAAAAGTTAAATTGGCCAAGAGCATGTCGGGCCTTCTCAGTATAGGGTTCCGTAGTAACCCTTCCGTCACAATACGGGAGCTACTAGTATATGTAGATTGTTCCCTCCGTCCACTAAAATCTATTTGGTAGGATCCCTTATGGATCCGAGTGGACCTTTTGTGCGTTCAGATCTATCAATGGATTTGAACGGATTTATTGGACACTAGAATCCACAACGTGCTGAAGTGGACTTTTTGTACATTTGAATCCATCAGTGGATTTTGAGAAACTTCGCACTGTGCTTATACTTTTTATTATTTTACTTTTTGTTATCTGGTTAGGTTACTTCCTTCTTACCCTGAGTCGACGGAGCCCCGCTTCGCGGGGCTCCTATTTCTGGGCGCTTTGCCCTTCGGGCATCTGAAGCTACCTAACGGTCCTAACCTGCCTACCTACCTACGCTTTTTTCCCAAAGTGTAATGTTTTCACGGACGTCACACTAAATCAATAGGGTAGGTTAGGTTCGTTAGGTAGCTTCAGATGCCCGACGGGCAAACCGCCCAGAAATAGGAGCGCCGCGAAGCGGGGCTCCGTCGACTCAGGGTAAGGAGGAAATAACCTAACCAGATAATCTACAAGTAATGAGAAATTCCAATATCAATTTTTCCATTTATACATAGGTATTTATTAAAAGTTCACATGAATCCATTTATGGATTTTAAAAGACATGTTAGTTCAATATAATGTTTTTGGATTGCCGCAGGCAATTGTTTATTTTTTACTAATAATACCTATTAGATGTTGGATATAAAAAAATATGGCGTTTGTACCACTAGCCGAACTCGTTATACAGGTGCTACAATTTTTTATTTATTTATTTGTTTTATGAAGGACAAGGTTCAAATTTAAAGGCTCTTATTTTTTTCAACAATGTTATAGTAATATTTGTACGAAATATGAAGTCCATCAGTTACATAGTTTAGGAGAAAATAAATAAAAACGTTAAATAAAAGGGTTAAATGGAAGCCGTGTGGTTCCAGGTGGCAGTAGACGATTGAAAATTATTTTCTCCTCACGGGGCTTCATCTGGTAATAGTTTTGAACTAAAATATCTGGGGGCAATTTTTGAAAGGTTATCCTGCCACACCCTTTATCGCTTATAAAAGTTATAAATATAGGTAATATTTAAACTGGGGGTGTAAATTACGAGCCTTGACTATCAACTCTTGTGCAGTTTATGCAGTGTAAAGTAACTAAATACCTAATTACTTGAATAATTCAAAGAGTTAAACGGTCATTTACCTCGACAATATTGCAAAATTAATTAAATGACCGAAGAGCTAGCGGCTTCCTCGCAAAACGTATCAGCATTGCGATACAGCGAGGAAATGCCGCCAGCATCCTTGGTACAATGCCTCAAGGGCCTCTATTTTAGATTTAAGCTAGTTTTTAATTTCGTTTACATAGTACCACTGTATATATCTTGTATTTAAAAAAAAATACTGATCTCGGTTTATTTTTAATTTAATAACCAGAACCACGCTCGAAATTATATTTAAAGTACATGTATACATTTATTACATGTCTACAATTCGCTCTCAGACGACGAATGTTCGGAAAATGTTATCATTTTTCGTAAACAACGTCCTCTGTTTAAAGCGTTGGCGTCGCCATGTTTATTTTCGTTCGAGTCTATTAACAGAATATCAGTAAGACTTTTTTGCTATAGTCGCATTCCTGACATGGCTACTTGTATGTAAATTTACTTGTAATTCAAGCACTTGTTACATTACACAAGCAGCGGCGTTCGCGATAACTTCGTGAAACCTGTACGGCCGGGCCGTGGGCCGGGCCGTATAAGGGCGGACCATGTCTTGCGCGCGGTGCGCTTGAGACTTAGAGAGTACGGTTGTTCGAGTTTAAGAGGATACGCGGTTTCCGAGACTTTTCAAAAATGGTATTTAAATATTTAATCCATACTATCTGTTGCGAACGCAACCTTTTATTTGTATAATGCAGTAGCTAAACGCAGCCGTCGGGCTCGCTTACTATCCGGAGGCTTATTTAAAAGCACCAATAGGAGCGCTCCACATAACCTGTATCGCTTCCAATTAGAGGCACCTAAATTTAGACTACCTTTTTACCATTCAAAATTAGCTTAATCACTTTCGCATCAGCCTCCATACTATTACCACCATTTCTACACCTTTAACCGTTTACGTCAACTGTACCTTGTAAAGTAACCAGCACCTATTAATTATAAGTTTACTTCAAATCGAAGTCTTTTTATTTGTCGTCGAGACCTGCACGGCTATGTATACGAGTATAAACTTATAAGAAATTCTAATAATTCTAGCTTATGTATATATATGTGTGTATATATATATATTTTTTTTTTGACGACCGGTCTGGCCTAAGTGGGTAGTGACTCTGCCACTGAAGCCGATGGTCCTGGGTTCGAATCCCGGTAAGGGCATTTATTTGTGTGATGAGCACAGATATTTTTTAAGAGAGAGAGAGAGAGAGATAAAAAGATATTTTTTTTACATAGTTGTTTAGTAACTGAAATCCTTCTCCAATATCAACCAATACTTGTATAATATTGTAAAGGAAGTCAGTCACCTGCTCCTTAAGGGGCCCACTGACTTTCAGTCCGCCGGACGATATCGGCCTGTCAGTTATTCGGGACTGTCAAATTTTTGTTCTAACTGACAGGCCGATATCGTCCTGCGGACTGATAGTCAGTGGGCCCCTTAAGGAGCAGGTGGAACGTGCGGGAACCGGTCGCGCTAGCCGACACCGACACCTCGCAGCTCACAGGAATTATTCAGGGCTGTTATTATGATTATTTACCACGAGCGCACGAGCGGCTTGTTTGAGGCAAACCAGTGTAAATGTGATCTCCTGTCATTCCTTATAGCTATGTAACTTTTAAGTTGGCTCATTAGTGTATGCGGTTGCATCCCGAAGTAGATTTTGACGCTTGTTTTAAAATCTTACGAAAGCTAAATAAGCCTAGTCTTCTCTCAGACTAGGCCTTGTTATGACTAAATTGACTAATCTCACCTTATGATGGTTTACAAATAATATTGTCTTCGGTTACCGCGATAGTTACTCATGAAATAAAACTATGAAAACGGATTATATCGCGTATATTGAATTTATAATACATCCCGACGTTTCGAACTCTTTACAGCGTTCGTGGTCAGTCACCCGTTGACCACGAACGCTGTAAAGAGTTCGAAACGTCGGGATGTATTATAAATTCAATATACGCGATATAATCCGTTTTCATAGTTTTATTTCATGGTTTACAAATACTTTACCAGGAAGCTATGGGTAAATACTAAATATCATAAGAAGAATCTATGCATGAACTGAAATATCTATGCATGTCTATGCATAAACTGAAATAACATCAAATCGAGGTAGTATTAGCCGTGGCGGTATTGGGTTAGAACCACGACTGAGTGTAATTGGTAGAATGAGACTGATGAACCTACGCAATATATTAAATATGCACGTCCTGCTTGATCCCTCATCTCATGTAAACACACCTTTACGAGTCTCGAGAACACTCACTGGTTCGCTGGGGCGAATACTCTCCACTAAGTAAGTAATGAAATTACGGCACAGATTAATAAATAGTTACTACGTAACAGATACATCATTCCCATACAAAAACGAAAATACCTACGCTATAATAGCCTACAAAATCTTAATAATAATACCTGCTGCTCAGGACGAGAAGAAATGTACCATAAGTATGCGCACAAAAAGTCGAGACTGCCTTGCTCGCCGTGCGAGCCACGTGCCAACGCGTCATCGTAAGAATGCGCTAGGGTTGTACTGTTACTTATGTTATTATTGTAATAAAACGAATGTTGCGAATCAACCATATTTTATATTAGTCAATTAAATATTTAAAAACAATAATACCTGACTCAAAAAACTCCTTAATTTACGATTTATCTACTTATGTTCAAAGAAATAAATAGTGACAAAATTCATAAAGATAGATTTAAAATACTACTCACCTTTCTTCATCTCTCGGAAATGAAAAAACCGGCCAAGTGCGAGTCGGACTCGCCCACCGAGGGTTCCGTACTTTTTAGTATTTGTTGTTATAGCGGCAACAGAAATACATCATCTGTGAAAATTTCAACTGTCTAGCTATCACGGTTCATGAGATACAGCCTGGTGACAGACGAACAGCGGAGTCTTAGTAATAGGGTGCCGTTTTTACCCTTTGGGTAAGGAACCCTAAAATAACGACAAATTTTCTTTTGTTTTTTGACTTTTACACCCATCTACTGCACAATAATTACGTGGTTTCGGCATTTCGAAGCGTAAGCGCGGGAAACGTGCGGTGCGAGCGCTCAGGCGGGCGTTCGGCGGCCCTCTGTCGATTATATCGACGACGATACGCCGAGCGGTAGGCATATAGCGCGTGGCTTTGAGCGAGTGAAGGAGGCCTGATTACGGGGCCAGAACGCACGCACCCGCAATTGCCACCGCGCAGAGTTTTATGACTATTGCATTACGATCCAACCATTGTGTATATTAATTGAAAGACGAACCTGTATTTACGATTGGAGGCTGGATAACTTTAACTCTTGATATATTATATTTTTTCTCGCTAAGTTGGAAGTTGGTAGCTAAGTCTCATCTACTTTATCATTACAATAGTAGAATAGAATTATTTTTATTCGTAAACACTAACGAGACAAATTACATATTATAACAAAAACATAGAAAGAATAAAGTGCCACGAAATGGCCTCATTATGGATTATTATAGAGTATTTGTTTACTTTTAAATATAATTTATTTCGATTTATTTCATGCAAAATAATGTTTTAATTAACATAGATTTTGATTTCAGAGATCTTTCGAAATTGGATCGCGTCATATGGTTTCCTACAAGCTTTAAAGCACGTTTTTTTTTCTACATTATAAAAAAAAAGAATATATAACCGTTAGCTATGAGTACTATCTACGTAGAAATCATTATAAACGTATTCATAATCCAACCCACCAATGTTTGGTTTTTGTGTACAAATAAAAGTTATAGCGAAATCCAATAAAAGCTCAAACTGTTTATTATAGTGAAGCAACTAAAATAACCACATTACGTTTATTCTAAAGCGAATTAAACATTTTATGTTTAGCAGGTTTAGCTACACATAAATGACATGACGATGACGGAAGCAAGAAGTAATTACCTAACCTTGTAACATGATTTTCTATTTTAAAAACTTCAAAGTTTTTCGCATATTGCATTTCGTGCCTAGTACTCGTACGTACTTTTACGTACAGTGAGAGATCAAAATATGTGACGTTTTCAACCAAAAGGTACCACATTGTCGCTTGTTGATAAGGTTGATTTCTAATTGGAGCTATATGGAAATAGCGCCTTACTGACAAGCGACAATAAGTACCCTTTTGGTTGAAAATGGCACATATAGTTTGACCAATCTGAAATGTAAGTAGCAGGGTAGCTAAAGTAGCTAATGGCATAACTACTTTCATAGTAATACTTGGCTACGTAGGAATTTAATTAACAGAAATGTTAAGATTAATGTATAACATTAAATTAAATTAAATTCCTTCATAATTAAATTACCTTCCTACCATTGCTGGTATACTAAATGAGATAAGAAGCATGTTTACAAGCCAATGCACCAGAGTCCCAGGAACCATGTCGGATGTCGGCCAGCTCCCTCACCAGAATAACTTATAGAGCACGACCTAGTAATGTACGCGAGCTATAGTGGTTGATAAACGTGTCGTTTGCGTTTCTAGTGTTTCTTCCATAGAGTTAGGCCAATAAAAGACATATATTACCCTAACGTATGCGGAGTGAAATCTGGACAAAGTTTTGAACATGTAAAAAGTAAACAAAAAATTAAACTGAAATTTTATCCAACTGCAAATTTAAAGTCTATATATCTGTCGATTAATCCAGTAAATTTCATGGGCATTGGATTCTTTCTCTTGAAATTGTGGTCAATCTAGAAGAACACCATCGCGAAACTGTATGTAATTTCTCCAGTACTATTTCCCTATGACCGAAAGCGAAGATAGTGGAACATTTTGTGGAAGCGAGTTAGAGGTGATGATATGTTTATAATATTTCTTACATCCTTCTTCTTAAAAAAAAAATTACGGCTATAAAGTCTGGTACAGGTAAACCTTCCAGCATTAGCCAGTTTCCTGGGAGAGAACGATTGAAGAAAATGACGGCCCGCTGAGTCACAAAATCTTACAGAGGTCATGAGATTATTCAAATGTTACAGTAAAACTCTTGCAGACATAGGCATCGGCATACATACAACCAAGAAAAGTTAAGGTCACCGTATCCGAAAATAAAAATAAATAACTTTGAAAATATGGGTACGTCATACCGACCAAAATGTGTAAAAAACAGCTGTTTTTGCGTAATGGGATTTATGGGGGACTAATCATATGTCACTTAAAATGGAAATTTATGGCAAGGTAACTATTATTTTGAGAACACCAATGGTCCAACGGACGAGAATGTGAAATATGTCGAGCATACGAAGTTTCCTAAAAAAGTTTTCCTAAGAAGATAAAATTTGAACTAAAAAAATCGACACCGATGGCTTTAAAGTACCACAACTTACGTTAAAAATCTCGCATTTGAGTAAACTTTATCTTGCATTTAACGTTGTTAAATACATTATTAAATTACATGAAAATTTATGAAAAATAACCATGTTGTTTTTATTTAATACGACATTGAACTCTGTCCAGATTTCACTCCGCATACGTTAAGCAAAATATTGTAAGTAAATTGATTCTAACACTCAACAGCAACACTATCGGATTATGGGAATTAAAAGCAACGAAGACCTGAGGACGACCCCAGCCAAGACGACAATCTTTTATCTGTAAAAGCCAATCAAAATGCAAAAAAATGTCGTAACGATTGCCAATTATTGTCGCTAGTTATTTTGACGCAACTATCTTTTATTCCATCGAATATTCACAATACACTTAGTAAAACTAGCGGCCCATTTTGTACAGGCGCACACAACTATCGGAGCGCAGGCGATACCTCGATGAAAAGCGGCAGTCCACAGCACGAACACCTCTCATAGTGATAATCAGTACGTTGGGATAACACCTACGAGTATTGTCAGATTTTATCGAAAGGTTTACGAGCTCTGCGAACTTTCGCAACGGTAGATTAGCCAATGGATACCTATACGTTGAGTGTGTAACATGTTTATCATAATAATATAACTGAATGACACTATCTTCTAGGAAAAAAAGTTGACGCGAACATGTTTTATGTAGGGCTGACCTGCTGTGCCGTCGGAAATATACAATTTAAAACAAATCTCATACGAAAAACACGGTAAGTTGCTAAAATAAAAACTGGACAAGTGCGAGTCGTACTTGCCCAACGAGGGTTCCGTACTTTTTAGTATTTGTTGTTATAGCGGCAACAGAAATACATCATCTGTGAAAATTTCAGCTGTCTAGCAATCACGGTTCATGCCGTTCATGAGATGCAGCCTGGTGACAGACAGACGGACAGACGAACAGTGGAGTCTTAGTAATAGGGTCCCGTTTTTACCCTTTGGGTACGGAACCCTAAAAACCGAGTGGGTAACCTAACCTACCCCCGTGAAATAACAAATTTGCGTATCTGAAACAATTTAATACGTAATTAATGATAAGAATATCAGTTTTAATAATCTTTATTTATATTTTTGAGCTCTTAATTATTTTAACTAATTGCCAAAAAAATGCCTATACAAAAAACACGAGATAATTGTCACTTAATACACCATGCGATAAAACTTGCTAAAATATCATTATAATTAATTAAGTAAACAATACTAATTAACCTATCGATATTATTATTTTACCTACTATGTGCTATGTTTGTGAATCCGGCAGACGTATAGTAAGTATTTTGGGAAGGAAGGCGGTCTTCACATTATAATCATTATATCACCGGACAGCGCTCGGATTCGCACCAGTGTGCAGTGTGATAAATTAATAACCGCGTAAATAAGCCAAAATAGTAAGAACACTATTTTTTTTTTTCCATACCAAAAATGATTTGGGTTTTTTTTTAGGTATGACATTAGGACGAATATATTGATGGTAAACTACTTTTTAGAGTTCCGTACCCAAAGGGTAAAAACTGTCTGTCACCAGGCCGTATCTAATTAACCGTGATAGCTAGACAGTTGGATTTTTTTTACAGATGATGTATTTCTGTTGCCGCTATAACAAACAATACTAAAAAGTACGGAACCCTCGGTGGGCGAGCCGGACTCGCACTAGCAAAAGCACTCATAACATTAAAGTTTAAACAATCTCAATAGGCCTACTGTCGTTCCGATGGTAGCCGCAGGTTACAATGAATGAGCAGTAGGCGGCAAGAAAGTGCATTTGTATTCGAATACGCCATTAATGTTAATTGTGCTCCATTGTCGGCACATAATAGTGTCTTAAAATTTTATGCGCTTTTCACACCATTATCACACCATTTAATAAGTAGGTAATTGCACGTTATCTTAATAGATGCCAATTTGTGTCGACCTGCAAGGTGTTGGCGAATATCTTATAATTGGTCATGGAATATATGGCTTTAGAATGGCATAGTGTAGTGTCATATTAAAGTAACATTTTCTCCCACCTTCATTTATGTATATTTAAAGAGGTACCTAAATACTGCTGAGATGTCATAAGTCATAAACAGTACTGCGTACTGCTACAAAGTCACCAGGATCGATTATTGTAAACGTAATGAATATAAATTAGCTTCATTTCGAGTTCAACAGCACGTCGGTATTAGAGAATTCCTGTGCGCGGAAATATCTGCGTCTGGAAATATTTATCTTGCAGAATACGATATAACTCAGTCTGGAGTCTGGACCATAAGCTCACCGCGTAGGCCGAGGCTTTGTCGGCTGACAACTAAATACATTACCTCCATCGTGTTTGCAACTTGCTAGCTTTCAGCAAAGCGCAGGGAAAGGCGCCGAAGTTGTTGCATTTATAGGCTTGCGAATACTAGTCCGACAACTGGATCAATATCAGCGCTAATTTGAATAAGTTTAAATATATCTTGAAAAAAGCTTCAAGTTTCTGTTTGATTGCCATAAGATTACATTTTGATATGTATCTGTGTTTTTTTTTAGAAAACCGCTAAAATTCTACCAACCAAATCAAAAACGCCTGCGCAGACGGTCGGAGAAACATATGACAGACAACAATAATTAGTGTTACTAAGTTTTCACTAATGCTATTTAAACTTCTCAGTTTAATGTCTAATGTCTTTCTTTAAATGTGAAAACCTTACCTAGTCATTCATAATTTTATTTAATGAGGTAGGCAATAAACTCCCGTTAAAGTAGCATGATAGATGATGCAGCTAATTAATTGGAAATCAATCGATCAAATATATAAACCCACATTCTATAAGGTTAGGTACAGTTAGTTAGTTAGTTGTCTGAATACTGCATAAATGATTAAGCCCTATAATAGCTGGTTTAATGCATGTAATAAATCGCTGTAGAAAGTTTAGAACATGCAATCATAGAATAAAAATAACGTAAGCAGAATCAGCAGTTTATATTTAGAAGACTTTAATTACTCGGCTGTCTCTAGAAGCTTTCATTAGACGAGACTGAATGAGCTAACCGTGTATTTAAATTTGACTTGGGGTGAATCTTCGCATAATTTTTTGGCAGCGTGGGATGTTTATGTAGTGACCACTAACGCTACTTTACATACATGTACTTCAATAACCATCCTAAGATAACTAAAATATTTATGTCAATTTCGACTTTTCTATGTCTTTGATATTTCCGCTTTTCACAAAAATGGCCCTCAGGCTCGCCAATCGCTTTATCATAAGTTTCATGAGTCATTGAAATATGTCGAATACCACCCAAAAGAATTTGTTTCAATAATACGCATATCTGTCGGTATAAGATAATAATTTACTAGAGTTAGACCAAGATAAGTCTGCAGCGATTGTGATAGCACCTCTGGGTGCAAGTGTTATTTAGGTAGGTGTTATACAGGTTATTTATGTGTGCTATCAAAATCGTTGCAGACTTATCTTGGACTAACTCTATAAGAAAACCAATTAATGTTAGATGTGAAATTGTATCACCTGAATTTAATAGTTTTCCGCCTGATTGATTGTATTTAAGTAATGTAAAATCGTAATGGGACTTAATTGGAACTATAAAATATGTAGTATTTTATATTTATTGGTACACAAAACGTTTCGTTTGTTGTCAATGACTTACTAATTACTATATAGGTAGTAGGTTTGATTTGAGTACTGAGGTGATAATTTGTAAATTCAAATTCAAATTCAAAATGTTTTATTTGCAAATATAGGTAGTACATACAGTGAAGGTAATCTTACAATAAGTGGTGTCTCTATATTTGACCAACAGGCATGCAAAAAACAGTTAGTCTTAAAAAATAATAAAGTAATAATAAAATATTTAATAAAAATTAAATCTTCTTAATTATATGTATAGGTATAGTAAGGTTTAGTCTATTTTTGTGGAAGTTTTTACACATATGTACCATTCGTGCCTGTGTGAGGATCGGTTCGGTGTACGATATTTGTTTGAAGAGGCTCTTCCACAATCATTTAGAATGCAATTTACCTCATACGAAACAGATCGGTTTGGGGGCGGTGTTGAAAAAGAGCCCCTTTAAAGCTCATGAGCCTTCAGGAACTGACTTAAACTATAAAACATATCGTCATAAAGTTTAGTAATCATCTTCCTCGCGTTATCCCGGCATTTTGCCACGGCTCATGGGAGCCCCAGGTCCGCTTGACAACTAATCCTAAGAATTGGCGTAGGCACTAGTTTTTACGAAAGCGATTGCCATCTGACCTTCCAACCCAGAGGGGAAAACTAGGCCTTGTTAGGATTAGTCCGGTTTCCTCACGATGTTTTCCTTCACCGAAAAGCGACTGGTATAAATATCAAATGATATTCCGTACATAAGTTCCGAAAAACTCATTGGTACGAGCCGGGGGTTTGAACCCGCGACCTCCGGATTGAAAGTCGCACGCTCTTACCGCTAGGCCACCAGCGCTTCTCAGCGCGTCATAAAGTTTAGTACCTACCATAAAAAGCCCGGACAAAAATTCCTGAGAAAGTGAACTGTTGCTGTAGATAGATAAATAAAAAACTTTATTCTTCTCATTATTACATGGCTCTTATTATAAAACATAATTTTAAATTTAAAAGAAATTACCAACATGCAGAAACGTGCTGTTGCGATCACCTACCTACGCATCACCAAGGTGTCTAGCCGATAGGCATATTCAAATGTATTCCGAGCCAGTGGAACACGGGTTACATATATGATAAATTGATAATTGCACCGTGGGTTGATACTACCCTATGTAGACATTCATAAATAAAATATTAAATACAGATAGTAATTAACAAATTAAACAACATTTAGGTGTCAATAGGTACAATAACCTATCTACGTTAGGTACATAACTATGTAGTTATTAAAACTTAAAAAAAATGCAGGAATTATTACTATCACTAAATCATAAGTATAAAAATTCTCACATAAATCACACCATCGCGCCGTGCAGTCTAGAATCAAATGTTAGCTCAGTCTGATTTAGTTCCGGACTTTAAACCAATTAGTTTAATGATATTCCTTAACAGTAACACATAAATAAATCAAGGCGAAGGTGCAGTGCGTTGCACTCTGCTTTATAAATACGACTTCGAAACTCTGACAAAAATACTTACGGTACTCTTCGGAAAATTCCTGGGCTTAGGTAATATGTATTGACAACTCTTCGTGACTGGACATAATTTTGACAATTTGGGTACTTGAGTGAGGAATTTCTTAAGTAATCCCGATAATGATCCGTATCCAAGAATTCCAGGATCCCTTTTCTTGAAAATTATAATTACTTAACCCTGTCCTGTTCCTAACTTCCAGGCCCAGGAGTTTAGTACGAACAGTTCATTCTAGTCTAAGTAAATCTTTAGGCATATGATCTCGTTTCAAGACACAATTGCATCTATAATACAAATAAATGCTTTTCAGTTACCTAAGTAAAGCAGCCAACCGATGTATAATTTTAACCGGATTATGGAGTTCACTGGCATCAGACTTCATTTCTAGGTATGAAAACCGTCTGCGGCGACAAGATTTGAAAGGCCTCAGTTTATGAGGTGCTTCAATGTCGATATCTTTTCGAAACGACTACATGTTTTGTCTACCTGCCGGTTCACATCTCGCGAGCGGCGCCAAGCGCGGCCACTCGATCGCCCCGTGAGCATCACGTATGGCCCGCATGCTGAGTATTTATATTCCTATAGAATTCCGATTATTATTTATCTGGTTCGCGATCCCTGGATTAACTGTTAATGCGGTGTAAACAATAGTGAATGCAGTTGCAGGTTTTTAATGACTAATGACTTGATTAAATGGCTGGGGTAGGAGGAGGCGGGCCGGGCGCGTGCGCAAGGGTGCGGGCGCCGCTCCGCCGGCGCGCTGTCATTCGCAAGGAACGCAAGCGCCGGACGGCCGCGCTGCGTTACCTCACACAAACTCAACAAATCTACCCTCATCTATAAAACAATAATAAACAATTTTAATCAATAATAAGTTAATAACAAATCAATTTAATTATTAATCCTCGTGAGAAACACGCCCGCGCCGAGTGATAATTTGTGTAATGTGTTAGTAAATACATATGTTATTAATTAATGTAACAACGAAGTGAATTTGGACTAAGCTGGTGTCTGTGATAACGAAACTGAGACAGTGGAAGATTCATGAGTTCTTTTAAGATTATGCCATTGGAGAGACCAATTCCTGTCTTGATTGAAAAGGTAACATTACAATCGTTATCGTCTGCTGTCTTTTGCATTAAATGCTTAACTAGATATTAACATTATCTTTACTGATGTGAACATTATCTTTATGTGTTTACATTTTTTACTTGTTATTCTTTCTTACTTCATACTCATATGATAGTATGTTCTTAAATTGGCATATTTTTATTCATATGAACATAATATTGTCTTTTTAAGATTAAGATTACCGTTGTTGTTAAATAATGGTTATAATGTTGATCACGTGCATTACGCATACCACCCGGGTGCGGGGGGTGACCCGAGTGGTTATGTGGGACTCCCGTCTAGGCTAATGAGGCCCACGGTGTACCCACTAAAAACCCCCCATATGCCGCCTCGCCGCCCTATTGGTGGGGTTACAGGAACGCTTGCGCTTGTCATCTGCGACCCCACCGGCGGCAGCCGCCCACGAGCGCGGCTCCTTCGCGAATGCCCGAAGGCCCTTCACGGCGGACCCCCCCGAACCCGCCACAAGGAAGCCACGGGTGCCAGGAATATTCCCGGCGCCCGGCGACAGATCAGGTCTATGGTTCTGCCGCAAAACCACAACTCGGCTGCAGAGGACAGCGAACGGCACATCGTAACACCAACACTCCTCTTCCTCTGCAGCCCCACCAACGCTGCTACAGCGGAACGGCCCCGCCAAGTTCGTAGGGGATAGGGAGAGTGGCGCATCGAAATACCATCACTCCTCTTCCTCTGCGATCCCACCTCGGCCGCCGAGGATAGGGAGAACGGCTTACCGCAATACCGACACTCCTCTTCCTCGACGGTCCACCTTCGGCGCATCACAAGCGGGCTAAACCAGCCCACTTGGAGCGTCCTCCTCGGGCCAGCCCGCGACCCAAACAGGCCGGCCCTGGTTGCCTCTTCGCTTCATTGGTCACCCACGGTTACTAAGCCCCTCCACCACGACAAGGTGAGCAACCCGCGGAGGGGTGCAGCCGCTACCTGTGTTAACATTTTTCCACCACGCACCATATACTTAAATTGGGGACCTTTGAATAACAAAAAGACAACTTACCACTGTAAGTACTGTATATTCACCTAGTTGCTTTTTTCCAAAAGCAATCGATTCCTTTTCGCTGACATGATTTTATCTGATGAAAACCAACATATAACACATAACATCGACGAACCGGTCTGGCTTAGTGGGTGCTGCCTGTGAAGCCGACGGTTCTAAATTCGAACCCCGATAAGGGCATTTATTTGTGTCATCATCATCATGTCAGCCGATAGACGTCCACTGCTGGACATAGGCCTCCCCCAAAGCTCGCCACTCCGACCGATTTATGTAATGAACACAAATATTTGTACCTGAGTCATGAGTGTTTTCTATGTAGGTATATAATTATAAGTATGTATGTATTTATCTAAAATAACAATTGGGTTGGGTATTACTGCGCTCCAGAACTCGAGTTGCAGATGTAGGTGTCCAGACCGCTAAGCATAAGTGTGACTGGGCTGGACATGTCTGCCGCATGCACCCTGAAAGGTGGGCCCACTAGTGTGCGTAAAGCACCATACACAAAGGTATCACTACACACTACATTTATTTCAAGCTGTCTATAAGTTGTTTAAAAAAACCGAATCATATAGGTTGATATGTGTAAGGCGTCCCCTAATATTTATTTATTAACATATCATTATAAGTACATATCTGAGATGTTATTAGAATGTGTTGGGTCGATCGGTCTCTGCATATCCTCTGTAAATAATTATTCAATTATAAAAGCATTTTTCCACGGTTTTCCTTTATGGGACTGGCGCCTAGCGACCATAACCTTATCATAATCTATAAAAAACAAGTTGTAAAACTCATACATATGTAAAGAAGGAACGTGTCACATTGTACCTATATGATTACGTCGCGACTTTTATATGCCCGGGTCATCAGATAGGGTAGTTATAACATACATAATATTGTGATACAAGATACCATGTACCGAGATGTTCTCACGCGATATAACTGGCTTGCTAATAACACGATTATCGATCCTATTTCCTTTATTATGCAAACTGGTGTAAATGATCTTCTATTAAGGATATTTGTTACTTACAATTTTGAAGTCATGCTTACACCAGTTGTCCTATCCTAAAGTAAGACGGCGATGCGCTCCATATAGCAATGGGAATAACAGCACGTCCAAAAATATGCTAATTGTTTTACCTTCATTTCGGTATTAATAAAATACCTGTTTTTTGTTAATTCACCATGCTTTCTCTACAAAATAATTAACTCTAAACTAACCTGAAATATTACCAAAGATAGATATAACTCCGTAATAGATGGATACAGTCTAAGGAAAAAACGTGCCTCGAAAAATCAAGAAAATTTGATTCTCGTTCAGAGGGCGCTACTAGTTTTGGCCTACAGTCGTATAAATGGCGTTGACGGTTTCGTTTGTTATTTAACAATTTTAACGCATATCAGTGAAAGAACATGGGTCAAAATCATAAAAATAATTAATGCAAATAAAAAAAATCATTTATCTATATTTAAATACATTCTATCGTATTTTTATAAATCTTCATTTTTAGTTTTAAAGTGTGTCGACAGATGGCAGTGAATTTACTGGGGTTACAAAATTTACTATGACAGTACCGCTCTAGTATAAGTTACTCTATGATATTACTGTGTGAGGTTGATGGGCATATTAAGTAGATATTAAGTATATTTACTCCTCCCTATGTCCAATCTTTCTGCTGTCGGTTTGGATAACAGTTCGGTCAGACAGACGCACCAGTGATCCTATAAGGGTTCCGTTTTTGCCTTTTGAGGTACGGAATCCAAAAAAAGAAAAAGTTCTCATCTACTATTAAAGTAGGTAAGTGGGTACTTAATAAACTTTAGCAAAAGTAAAACAAACTTTTTTATTACCCTCTTAAAATTGATGGCAATTAGCTAATCAGTTGCTTAATAACCACAGATACCTACATTACTATAACTTATAATTCTTATAACAAGCAATTTAGAAACTTTCGTCAGTTTTGAAGGACGTTATTTCAGTCATTTCCATTTACAAACTAATTTGCGGCTACTGGGAAACAATAGGAATTCTTCGTCTTGATTGCTTCTTTTCATTTACAAAGCATAACTTAACATTGACATTGTTATGTTTATTGCGTGAATATTTTAACCAAATGTTTACCAATGGCTATTATAAGAAACAAAATTACAAATAAAACGAAAAAAGGAATTTGGATTTCATTGATTCTCTTGTTACCTCTATGTATGTTGGGTATGTCGGTTAAGCATTTGACGTATCGGAGTTAGATTTGGATTGTGTAATTATTCATATATACCGGTACGGTAATGGCGCCAGTTTGAAAGCGTCGCGCTCATAATGAAAATCTGAATTAATTTGAGATTGAATTGGTTCTTGCTGTATTCAAGCATTTCAAGCCCGGCTCGTTTCGTTATAGTAATCCGACTGATCGCCCGCTAAGGCAATCAGGGCGCGCCGTTGTCGCATGCAATTTAAATAGTTAATGTAGCGGGAATATCCCATATTTTACCTAGCTTGCAATCTTGTATGCTAACTCGTTGCGAGGGAGGCGATCTGCCAGTTTCTGAACCACTTATCCCTGGCGAAGTTATTATTCTGCGGCTAACTTATGCTGGGTGATTATAACCTAGTGGCAGGTGGTTAAAGATGTTGGTAGTTACCTACATTAGTTATTGATGGATGTCTCCGTGCTGTTAATTGGTTGGATGTAGGTACCTACTCATTACTAGAGAGTGGAGTAGCATATATGTTTATTTGGTAGGTACTGACATATTTTGTTTTCTTTAATGACATCTTGCTTCATGTTTTATATTTATCATCTGTTTGTTAAATATAGTTGTCACTGAAGAGTTTTGAAGGTCGATCATGTCAATAGTGTTTTTAATTATTGTGATGATGATGTCAGAGCGTCCACACACACACGCACACACACACACATCATCGTTTAACTTAGTTGTGTCTTCAGGTGCTGCTTGGGAGCCTAAGATCTAAGTCAGGGTCAGATAGAATTTATATATAGAGGAGTTATACCTGGTATTTATGAAGGCAAACTCTTATTACCGAAATATATGGTACTGAAACTTTATACCCACGTACGTACGTACGTACGTACGGTACGTCTTAAATACGGCCATGAATTTTGACACATCTGTTGAATAAAGAAATAAGTACCTACTAGATCCTTCATCTTATAAATTTGCTTTAGCATTTTTTTTTCATTAAATTATAGAGCCAGAAAAAGTAAAAATGGCTTTGTCCTTGGGGGCCTAGCCAAGATGACACTCATTGATAGAAAACGCCAATCGAAACTTTTTTATACTACGTCGGTGGCAAACAAGCATACGGCCCGCCTGATGGTAAGCGGTCACCGTAGCCTAATATGGACGCCAGCACATGGGACATGGGAGTTCCCATGTGCGAGAATTAAATAATGTATAGAAATATTCACGTGACTTTTCGTGTATGTCATCCCGATACATGCGTTTGGCGTTTGTCGATGTACAATTGTCATTTTGGCTAGCCCCCCTGGAGTATTTCTATATTTATATGTAGACAGTGTAGACGGTCAAATCAGAACAACACCGCGTGTACAGGAGCTTTGAATAATTTATCGTACACACATGTTTTATTCAATCTGAAATAACATGTCCAGTGCAGCACGAGAGGGCACGCGAACTGTAGTAGTAGTAGTGCAGTAGCTTAAATATCTGGACCCGAATATCACAATAACTTCGAAAATTATAGTCATTTATATAACTTGGGTTCTACCATAATGGAGTAACAAATATATGATTGTATCTAATATTCATCTTATATTGTTTATCAAGAGTGAATCAAGACAACTGCAGACTACTTAGCAGCTATAAGTACGAGCAAGCGTAGCCTTTTTTTTAAACCGGCAGAAGAATGCACCCACTCAGACATTATCCTCTTACATCAAAACTTTGTATTATTTTTAAATTTGAAACTTTTTCTTATTTTAATTTAGTATTTAATTTTAGAATTTGTCCTTTATAAAGCGCTCAGGGATTCTGTTATAAAAGTTTCACCTAAATAACTAGACAGGCTTAGAGCCTGCCCTTCGAGGCCAAGGTTTATTTTATTTTATTTCATCAGTTTACATTGATGTCTCTATTCAGTTTAACAATGTTGAGTAACGCAGAATCCTAATGACGTTCTACTTACATATATTATTAGGTAGGTACTGTCGTCTCGTATCTCGCACCTCGTTTCAACTTTGTTGATAATGAATGTGGCGATTAACTAAATGAATCTTATCTTTTGGAAGCCAAGGGCAGTCAAAGGGCTGTGGATAAAGTCAGCCTTGCTCCCTTTATCATGGTGGTGGTGGCGATGGACACTATGATCCATAATTTTAATATAGTTATTTTATTTACAAGGGGCCAAAGTTGTTGTTTAACCGCTCGTGCTATTATTGATACTCGAGCAAGCGAAAGATTGCAAAATTGTTTTCGAGAAGTAGAATCTTGAGCGTTGCGAGGGATTCAAGGCACGAGGGTTAAACAAACTTTGCCTCCGAGTGAAACCCAAAAAATTTCACCCCACCAACGCGAGGAATATAATAACTATGAAATAACAAAAAAGTCAAACCAATTCAAATCTAAATGAACGTAATAAAAAAAATATCATCCAAAATCATCATTTAAAAGTCAATTCTACCAGCTAACATAAGGAAACAACTCAATCTGATTACTTTGCCCCACATATGGATAAAATGCAACTTTCTCATTCGTTTTAGAACAATCAAGAGACCCTTTACCAGTATACCAGTTGGTGTGGTGAAAAATAATTTGTACCTACTAGTAGGTGTACCTACACCTTTTTACAGGTTTTTGTATTTGTTTAACGTGCGTTGTGCCTGTCTGTGACAATGTAGTAATGGAGCCCATCATATGCTGCAGATAGGAAAAGTAGTGAAATCGTCCGTCCCCAACTTTATTGAGCGGTATCAAAAAGTAATTTATTTTCTCGTATCATGGCAACAACCATCATTTGGCTTGATCTTTAGCGATCAGTGTTTTCACTTGTTCAGGTTTCTGACTTATTCAGGGCGATGTCTTCGAAAAACAGCCTTTCAGTGGATGTTATTCGCTGACATAATGATGATGATGATGGTATATTTATAACTAGGGAATGCAAAACCGGTTTTTATTTGAATGAAAATAAATTCGGTTTTACATTCTCTAGGTATAACTGAAGGTTCATTGACTTGGGCAAGGGCATGATTTACAATTTCTCGCAAAAAATCTCTGCGGTACTTCAATAGTTCCGTTAATACCGGATTTTCATAGTTATTTGACTAAAAATTAGCAAACAACGAGCCGGTTTGAGGACACTCAAAATTAAATGCGATTTTTGATTATCGATATTGGAAGAAATTATAATGAAGGTATTCTCAACTTTTGGGCTAAACCACGATTCATATTTATTGAAGGACTTGATGTATTCATCATCATCATTCATAATTTTTGGCGTTATTTATTTCTATAATTTGTTGATAGTTTTCAAACTGGTGCGTTTAGTCTACTTTCAAACATGAAGATAGCACGTCATTGCGGCGTGGAGCGTCGTTAGCTTACACCACCACACACAAACTATATCTCATCCACGGAAGCGGCGCGGCGCGGCGGCCGCCAAGGGCGCCGGCCCTACGTAGCTGTAAGACGAGTTACGTCCATTACATCAGCATTCAGTACAAACAAATATAGCCGACTCCCACTTGATGAGACTTCACTAGGAAATCGACCATAAATTAAAAGTTTACAGCGTAAACTTTGTTTACGGTCTCCGTTCATACGTTTTTTCAGTTTAATAAAATCAAAGATAGATATAACTCCGTAATAGATGGATACAGTCTAAGGAAAAAACGTGCCTCGAAAATCACGAAAATTTGATTCTCGATCAGGTGGCGCCACTAGTTTTGGCCTACACTCGTATAGAGGGCGTTGACTGTTTCGTTTGTTATTTATAATTTTAACGCATACGCATAAAAATAATTAATGCAAATAAAAAAATCATTTATCCATATTTAAATACATTTTATCGTATTTTTATAAATATTAATTTTTAGTTTCACAGTGTGTCGACAGATGGCAGTGAATTTACTGGGGTTACAAAATTTACTATGACAGTACCGCTCTAGTATAAGTTACTCTATGATAAAATATACTTCATTTGCAAATCACTCGCCCAATGCGCACGGCCGCACGCGCTGCACAGTGCACATCGTAAGCGAATCTTTGCAGCAAAAGCATTCGCAGTGCGTTTGCCAGATCTGGACGTACCTTATGATTCCACGACATTTATTATTGTTTATTTAATACCACGATGTTTATTTAATATTCGTAAAATTAATCACTAGTTTGCCGGGAGGAAAATCGATAAAAAGTGTTTATGCTTTTTCAGGTGAACTGTTTGCAAATACTTAATCATTGACGTTTGTTATTTACAAACAAAATAACTGTCAGCTAGTACGCCGCGAGTGGACACTTTAAAACGAAGTCAAATATTGATATATTCACGCACACGGTCTCTGACGGAATAGATTTATTTATTAATTTTCTCCAATCAGGCCTCCGCCACTGGGAGGACTTGGTCAGTTTTTATTTAGTATATGACATCTATTTTAATTTAGATTTATTTTATCGAAAAGTCAAACACTAATATAACACAATCAGTTAGGTCTCCTATGGTTTGAAATAGATTAAAATTTAAAATATAAGTTGCCTGCTTGTAGATAATTGTTAGCAAAGTCTAAGGTAAAAATAGCAGCCACACCAACTGTCTTAGCAAGTGTAGCTTTAGAAAGCGCATGAGGTTTTCATCGAAACCGGTTCATTTGTCGGTTGTCCCACGTGTCGGTGATATCACTTCAATATCACATGAATCACATCTATGTAGTCTTACAGGCCAATTCGAACATACACTGACATCATTTAGATATCATTCTGATGTCAATGTACGTCTCGTTATGATATTATTATGTCCTTGATCTCAAATACATTGTAACGATTATTTATTAGAGGAAAGCATTAGATGTTCCTCACGTTTAATCAATTAAACATCGGTAACTAATTAATGCTTATCTTGACATAGCCTATTATCAGTTTCTAATTAATTAAGTAAGTAGCTGAATTGCTAGCTGCTACACATTTTACCACCTAGTTGATGGTTTAGTAAAACACGTGTACAGTGAGCTACAAAATTGTATTGGTATCTGTACCTAGGTATATTAAGAACGACATTGATTCATAAAGTGGCCATGCACTTTTGCAGCTGGGTGTACCTGTGTCTCTATTGTTTGACATAATTATTGAGTCATAATGTAATGATTGCCATATTATCATTAGTCATAATTTGGTTTTTCTGAGAAACGCGTAACTTTTCAGGATTGCCATAAAACAAACCTAACCTAACCTAACCTATCTATAGGATAACCCGAGGAAAATCCTGAAAAATTTACGGTTTCAGAATTATGACTAATGATAATATGACAATCATTACATTATGACTTTCAATAATTATGTCAAAGAAAGGGACCCCACGTGTACCTACACCTACTCAAACATACAGTGTTTGTTATGTAAATGCGTCTGGATGTTCAGGATGAGTATCGGTGCTATTTCGAACCACAAAGTGAAAGTGAAGCTCCTCAAATAGCTTCCTCGTCGATCACGCGCTTGCCCAGGGCGTGTTGGTCAATATTTATTTTCATTGGATGACTCTCGAATTGAGGACTATGACGTATTTAACTTAATTGCTCATGATCATGAAAGTCATGAAACTTCTGACTAGGTTTACATTTTACATACGCTCAGTAAAAGTTTAGTGGAAGCGCCACATAATTATTATCTCAATATTTTTGAATTATTTTATAGTTCAATACAAATAAAAAGATATATAATCAAGGGTCAAGTTATTTGGTTCAGGATTGTTCTATATGCCGTCAGATAGATCGGACAGTTGTGGATGTTTTCTATGTACCTTTTGAATTATTTTGCTTTGTAAGATTATGTTTATATGTATATTATATATTATACCTACCTACTAATATTATATTATTGTAGTATATTTTACATAACCGTACCTTCTGGATAAGAGTGGACTACTGTTTAGTAGAATTTCTGTTAAAAAAAATTGTTATCTGACTTTTATATGTTTTCTACGTAATTCCAACTGCTACACTCAAAAATAGTATTTCTGTTTTGATGTCCTAAGTAGGGAATGCAATCTCGATCTCGCGAGATCTCGCACGAATTTTCGAGATTCAATCTCGTTGACAGGAAATCTAGATTTTTGCAATCTCGGTCGAGATCTCGATTAATATCTTCGAGATCTCGAACGAGATTGAAAGATTGATCCGTGTGAATTACTTTGTTTTGAGTAATCTTTTTGACCTTAGATTCATGTTGTTCAGGTAGTGCTATTGTGTGCGGCCGGCATTAGATGATGATAAAAGCAGTGTGGCGCACTCTGTGCGAAGAATAGAGCGATCTTATAGCTTACCAACAATTATTTATATGATTTTGCTCGCAAATTTTTTTGTAAGTTGCTCAGTGCTTGTCAAAAATAACAACTGAGCATATTAGTGCCTCTGCCCTAAATAAGTAGAATATACAAAATTCTTAGGGATGTTTGATCAAAAAACACATTTTTAATTACTTTGTCAAATCTCGATCTCGTCGAGATTAATCTCGATCTCGAAAGTCAGACGGTCAAGATCTCGAAACACCCAATTTCGATTCAAATTTTTCGTGCGAGATCTCGAATCGCCAATCTTGGTGCGAGATTACATTTCCTAGTCCTAAGAAGTGGGATTTGTACTTAAAGCATTAATAATATAAAGCAAGCAATGTTTTCTATCCGTGGTGCTCACAATCGATCATTTTGGACATTATGAGGCTGTTCTAACACAAACAGTTTCTCGTCAGAAAAAAACAAATTCGTAACCTGCGTGCCATGAAAGTATTAATGTTAGATCTTTGCACTCTCTTTTTCTTGGTCGCTTGGGAAATGCTATGTACTTTGCGTTTTTTTATAAGCATGGCATCCAAGATACATCCTTAAAATATTGTGCACCGATATTAAAATAAGAATTTGCCGGCCTGTTATCCGTATGTCTTTATAATCAAGGTAAAAAAATGTGTATTCGGACTTATTGGACACGGTGTAGGTCATACTGAGTAACTTTTACTATTTGAATCGCGAAAAAGACGAAAAACATAGACATCGGATTTGACAAAATATTTGAAACAGCAAATTTTTTATTTCGCGATTTCGTGGTTATTTTTTATTTATTTAAACTTTATTGCACAGTAAAAGATGTACAAAAGGCGAACTTAATGCCAGTTCTCTACCAGTTAACCTTTGGGCCAAACAGGTGGTTAATCCTATTGGATTCTAAGCAACAACAACAGTTAACAATACTTTGACTTTTTCTGTTTAAGTATTTCTTTATTAACTATACAGTTAATAAAGAAATACTTACACAGAAAAAGTCAAAGTATTTTCACAGGTATAATAGGTATACTTTATGTATTTCGTATCTGTGCTAGGTCACTTGTTAAAGTATGATGAACTTATGATACGCGACATGTTATCATGCCATGATAGCAATTACGGATGCAATGCAAGTCACACAGTTGTGTAATAACTTAATCCACATATACCATAGTATTATCTACTTAGTTCTGCACCAATTAAGTTTTTACTTTTAGTGCTCCGTACGCAACAAATTCTTTGCATCGTTTGCAAGGGGACTTGCTACTGCAAGACCTACAAAGTCTATTAAGATAGATCTCTAGATTCGATTTTATACAACCAATTTATACAAGTCAATATATTCTTTATTCAAATAGGCCTAGCAACAAGCACTTGTAAATTGTCAAGTTTTAAATATTACCTTAATCTAAATATCAGAGCAATTTATTGATGCAGTTATTATTATTCTTAAAAACATTGAATTATTATAGATATGTCAAACTTAATAATAAGAACTCACAAAAGGATCGTCAAACACCAAAATTGTATAAAAAATACTAGTCTAGAAACTTTCTAGAATAAAAATCTAGATGTCAAAAAATACGGATTACCTAATATAGGTATTCATTGAATTATCAATTTCATCATTATTAACACAATAATAAATAATAAATTATTTTCAATCACAATCCCACGGTGTTTCATCATTCATGTAGTCTTGTGTGCTATAATAGGCTTTAGAGATAAGTTTACGTATTACATATTTTTTAAATTTACTTAAATAATCATCAAGTTTCACATTTGGGGTGTGTTCTGAACACACTTTAAAATATATATTCTTTCATCCTGTCTAGATAGAAAAAAATGTCTTGATTGCGTGCGTATTAAATTTAAGAAGGGGCCCACTGACTATCAGTCCGCCGGACGATATCGACCTGTCAGTTGTTCGGAACTGTCAAATTTTTGTTCTAACTGACAGGCCGATATCGTCTGGCGGACTGATAGTCAGTGGGCCCCTTAAGACAGTGTCGTATGCGTGTGCCGTCATTGTATTATGGCTAATATCCACACCTCTTACGTCTCCATACTGTACGACCGCTGCTTGCCCTCTATAGCGACATATACATGTGATATTCCTCTTCATTTGAACCATTCATTCAATTGTTTAATTTTGTACTTTATCGCCTCTAATCGATTCTTTTTATAGCATCGTACCTACAGTAGCTCGGCTTCTGTTATTAAATAAGTAGCTACATATCAAATAGATTTGTTTTTATCTATGTGCTAATATTGCAAATATATATTTATGCAGTAGCTGAGTATGTAGATTGATATGACATTTTTATAATGTTATTGTCTGATTTTGTTTTATAAACTTATATGTAGATAAACTAAATATAAGTTTATAATATGTAAAGAAACTATTAAAAAGTGGCAATTTTATTGTGTGTGTGTGTGTGTGTGTGTGTGTGTGTGTGTGTGTGTGTGTGTGTGTGTGTGTGTGTGATATAGTATAATTAATAGAGATTAACAATCTCAAATATTTTAGTGGCTCGATCGCTATGTGAATCATTGTTTGTTCAGCGTAGAGAATGTAAGCGCTTTATTAAAATTACTAACATTATTAACATTTATTTCAATATGAACGAATTTCAATAGTGCAAGGTTGTTGACATTGAGCCAGACGAATGTTCTGTTCTATACTAGTATAGAGTTCAAGATCGTCGTAAACATGTTTATTTGCTGTTTCCAAGAACAGACTATCTTTTTAACCGACTTCAATTTCATAGAAGGAGGAGGTTCTGTATTCGGTTGTGGCTATAAATATATATATTTTTTTTTTATATGTATGTATGTTCACCGATTATTCCGAGACCCGTGGTCCGATTTGAGTAATTCTTTTTTTGTTCGAAAGGAGCTACTTCCAAGTTGGTCCCGTATTAATCTGGTTCTGATCTGATGATGGGATCCCTGAGGAATTGAGGGAACTCCTCAATTTTTAAAGGCACATGTATGGTGATTTGGGTGTTTTCATAAGCAACTTGAGCATTTTCTCTCGAAAACGACCAATTTGATGAAGTGGACCTGATGATGATGATTGTTTTGAAGATAGTAGTGAGCATTCCACAAAAAGCTTAAGTATTGTGTCGAAAATGTGAAAGGGTATTTAAGAGCAAGATTGGCCTGGCCAGCCACATAAGAGCTCATGAGAGGAAAAATCCTTGATTGCCGAGGTCGCCGTCATCGAAATCGATGAGGGGGACTATATATATTATTGCAAAATCGGTAACATTCGATATTTTATCTGCGAGTTCGATGACCGTTCTTATCGGGCTATTCATTGAGCTCCTTAAGTTACGATATGACTAAACAATACTAATGCCTGTGCAAATATCATAGTTATTCACATGAGCATACCGACCTACCTAGCAAAAGCCCTACAGGGTTCGGCAAACCTTTTAGAAGAGCTACCCTTTAGCCCTTTACCCACCCGTTAGCTGTTGGCTAGCTTTGTTGACGAACCCCAAAGTCCCCAAACTAGAGTTAATTTTTTCGGTGACTTTTTGTGCTAAGCAGTTGTTTAATTTATAAATCTTTAATTCTTTTAAGGTCTAACGATAAATATTTATGCTTTTGACTGATGTCTAAGCGTCTGGCTATGTTGACAATTAGGCACGTATAATAAACCTACAGGCATTTATTTTCTCCAAGGTGAAACGAATGTATTCTCAGTAAAAATACCACGTAATACTTTCACTTAGAACCTGCACTACCTAGTTGCCATGCAAAACAACATTGTATAGATGAATACAAAAATGCTTGAATGCTACAAGTAGGTATCATGAATTATTTATATGGTCGTCAGGTCGTCACACATTTAATGCTTGGTTGTTTTTTTACCAAAAAAATAAAAATGTGTTTTTATCAGCAATTTCTCATGTTCGTTACTATTTCTATATTGTTTTAATAGTATGTTATCAATTAGGTCTGTTAGCATCATGATAATATATGTAGAGACAGAATGCAGTTGACTGCAAATATTTACTAGGGTTTCTGGTTTCTCGACCTTTTTTATTTCTCGAGGCACGGGAATTCTCGACCAGGAATTTTCGAGTTGTTTGTACTTGAGTTGTGTTGAGTACTTGAGTTTCATAAAACACCATGTTATTTACAGATTTCTGCTTTATTACAAATCAGACTCATAGGAGTCGTACGTGAGATCAATAATCAAACAAATGGTAAATTTTAGTTACAGTTTTAGGTACAGTTACAAAAAAAACTATAGATGCAGGTGTGCGTGCCGCGATATATGCTACAGTGTATTTCTTTAGGTAGTTAACAAAATGTAAACAAACCACAATGTGGTATTTTATTAGGCAAGAATATTAAAGTCAATTAATTTAACTCGATGCGACAAACTTACAGAAGTTTTACTACGTAATATTAATACCTAACGTAACAATGAAGCTGCTATAATTGTGATAACTTGCTAATAGGAATATATCGGGATAATTTGATTTATCAATAGTAATTTCGTTTTGTAATATTTGCTATTACATGGCCATGGCTCTATAATTCATTTTTTACCATTAGAAAGAAGATAAGCGATCTTGACGTGTCTTTTTATTTAAAAAAAACATGAAAAATAAGTCACGGAAAATATATAACAGTTATAATAAATCATATACAATCATTTACATGATTTTGCTTTCATAAGTAATATTTAGTCACTAATTGTTTAAAAGCGGTTTTTGATGAAAAGGCACGTCAAGATTGTTTATCTTTTTTCTAATGCTAAAAAAAGGAAGTACCTACCTATGGTAAAGAACCTAAAACGAGACGAATTCTTTAGACCTTTGATCGATTGAAGCCAGAATGATAGGCGATGGATCAAGGCAATTTTTTATTTGGTTGGTTAACTAAAAAAAACATTGTTTACTTACCTAAAGAAATACACTATGGACACATCACGTGTTATACGCTCGTTTTCTGTTTACTTAACACAAGAGATTTATTTCTCGAGTTCTCGAGGCATTCAGCTTTTTTTCTCGTCTCGACAGAGGACAAATTTCTCGAGATTTCTTGCCTCGAGAATTCTCGAGCAGAAACCCTAATATTTGCTCATTATAATATAAGGTGGAACATTTTTAGACTGAGCTGAAAGGATAGTGTTATCAAAGTTATCTACAATCGGGTTATTATAATTGTAAAGCTGGATTAAAAAGGAAAACAAAATCAAAAACACATACACACACATACATTTACTTATCACACATATACAAACAGATAGATACATTTATTTATTTTATAAATTTTAAATTGACACATATCATGTCATGTCATTCATAGGATTTACTTGCTAGGGTTGAAATTACCAAACTGTATCTCAAAAACGGTTGAAAATATTAACGTTAATAATAAGTGAAAAATAAAGTACGGTAGCCTAAACAATTCCCCGTTTGCATAAAAGTCCCTCATTCTGTTCCACCCGATATTAATCCGCAAACACATAGCAACAACAAACTTAGCAGTTTGGCCAATATTTGCTCTTCATCATCATCATCATCATCATGTCAGCCGATAGACGTCCACTGCTGGACATAGGCCTCCCCCAAGGCTCGCCACTCCCACTCGGACCGATCCTGTGCCGCTCGCATCCACCGAATTCCCGCGACCTTCACCAGGTCGTCGCTCCATTTGCTCTTTAATAGGATATATTTTGTTACTTGATTCCTACTCATTTTGCTTCAGCTTAAAACAATAAAATAAATATAACACTTTTTTATAGCTTTAAAAACCTTGGCGACCTTCCTCCTTTCCTCAGTGCAATTATGCATTCAGTTCTTCTCTTATAAAAAACAGTACATTTTGTTCATGTTTACATCATATTAACTAGTATTGTCAGGTAGGATATTAAGGGGTTATCGTAGCTTTAACTTTCACTTTGATAATCTGTCACCTTGAACAGCAGTAGTCCATGAAAGACGTTGTTGTTATCGGTAGCATCATGTGTCGCAATTGGACAACAAAACAACTTTGTCAGTTTGTTTATAGAGTGAGTGTCGGCCGTGACTACACCTCTAGCTGGAACAATCAGTTGGGGATTCAGATGGGGATCAAATACGTATCTGCAATGCCTCTAGGATTTCATCCTTTATTGGACATCTCGGTTCCACAAGAGGCGGCATGCATCTAGCAGTGGGACATTTTTTTATCAGCTTTATAGTAAGTCATTTAATACGTACCTACGTGTTTGTAATGTTTCACATTTTGAACATCTTTATTTATTTAAACTTTGTTGCACAAAAGAACAACTTAATATGCAAAAGGAGAACTTAATGCCATGAAGCTTTACTCTTCTGTCGTCAATTTCAACAAAATATCTAGCTCAATTCAGCATGATGTAGCTGTAATTTGGGTTCTTGAATTGCGCTGAAGGTGGTCATCGTTTCAACCTAAATTATTCTTGAACGCTAAAAGCGAGGCGTGCAAGCTATCCGCTTTGAAATGTAATAAAACTGAACTAATCGTACGTCATTGCACAATGACGTCAAGATTCATCGGGTATTTTTGGACATTCCAGACGTTCGTCAGGTCACCGTTGCAGTACTTTGTTATAAATTAGACTACGAATAAAAAACTTCTTCGATTAAATGTCTCGCCCAGCGTTGATAAACGGCTTCTGTCTGCAACCAAGACCATCCTCATCTCATCAAAGAATATAATACTCACCATGCCCCTCGATAATAATATATTGAAGACGCTCCTTTATTATTTATGTTCGATAACAAGTGGCGTTGTTCACTGAAGGGTCGGAGCGGTGACCGCGCTCTGATTGGATGATAGCCCAGCGTATGACTCGAGGCAGCATCACGGGACCGACCCTGCCCTATTCATAGCATCTAGATCATTTTGTGATCGTCTCCACTGCGTCGACAAGTGACGTCGGCGTCGGTTCGCTCGTTTTTGGCGCCGATTCGTACTCGAGGTGACTGATGTGGTAGTTTTGAAAGTATTTGACGCTCATTCACTTGTAACTTACATCAACGAGCCCCAATAAACAACGTAGGTTACCGCGCAGTTTCCATAACAATCATAAAGACCGTGTTTGCGTGCACCCAACATGTGATAAAATATACTTATTGACGCCAATTTAATTTCGTTCGGTTAATTTAGTTCAATTTTGAAGGAGGCAACGATAAATTTATTTAACGTTTTAAAACGATCGGCGTCATTACTTCACGAGTTGGCAACATATCTATATGATTATATAGATATCCAAAAAACCGGCCAAGTGCGAGTCGGACTCGCGTTCCAAGGGTTTCGTACATTACACAAATTTTAACAATGTATTTTTTTATGTGAAACGTGGGTGAAATGTCGTTAAAAACCCGTAGGGGTCGGATCAAAAACTATATAAGTAGTTAAGTCCGACTCACGCTTGACTGCATATTTCTAACAGGTTTTCCTGTCATTCATAGGTAAAGAACTATTTTGTGTATTTTTTCAAAATTTTAGACCCAGTAGTTTTGGAGATAAAGGGGGGGGGGGGGGGTGGTAATTTTTTGCCTATTTTCTTGAACCCCTAAACTGTTTACCCTAAAATTATTAAAAAAATATATTTGAGATTCTCACAATGAGCTCTTTCATTTGATATATAACACGACATAGTTTACAAAAACTTTGTTTTTTAATTTTCTCATTTACACCCCAAAAGTGGCCCCCGTGTTTAAAATTCATTTATTGACGTTACATGCCCGTCTTTGGGTCATAGACTTACATATGTGTACCAAATTTCAAATTAATTGGTTTAGTAGTTTCGGAAAAAATGGGCTGTGACAGACGGATAGCCAGACGCACGAGTGATCCTATAAGGGAACCGTTTTTTCCTTTTGGTACGGAACCCTAAAAATGAGTGTTTTTAGACCCTTGTTATTTTAAATTAAAAACCGCACTGTTTACTTTGCACGGCATTTTAGCTCAAAAATTTAAAAGACACGGTTCAATTCGGCAGATCGGCATCGGCTCTACCAGGCTCTACCATCGGCATCCAAGTATACCGCATTTTAAGAAGTAAAAGAGTCAGGTACAAATGCTGCTACTTAGGTAAACTTAACGGAGAAATCCTTAAGTCGAATAACAAACAAGTCTACGAGTATCTACCCTAAAAATGTCTGACCTAGCAATGACTTTGTTTTCGCGATCTGTTTTTCACTTTATCTCTTCTTTTATTATTACATAAGTCAGCTATTAATGACGTGCTCCGCAATACCACTGGATATTTGGAACAATATACCTAAACCTAGTCCGCTACCTAGGTATAGGTATATTGTAGTAGTGCTCGTGTAGTTAGGTCATGGCTGGACCACCTAGATGTGGAAGGCTCATTGATTTGTAAACGTTACGGCCTTCAAATCTGCAGGGTGAGTACGCAAACCGTGAAGTGGTGACCTTATGGCATGGATACATAAATCATGCATTGCGACAGAACGGTAAAACAAAAACTATGGTTTTTAGGGTAGGGGGATACAAAATGATTTGTATTTTTTTTCCCTTTGTCCCTATAGTGTGGGGTATCGTTGGATAGGTCTTTCAAAACGAATCGTAATCGTTGATAACAATGATGATAGAAACAGAGTAGTATTAAACAGAAAAGGACATGACATCAGCCGTCAATTCCAATAAGCAGTAGGTAGATAATAATAGTTATTTGTTATACAAGGGTGCAAAGTTGTATTTTACCCGCGAGTGTGGAATCGAAACACGAGCAAGCGAAAGGATTCTATAGTTTAACTCACTAATTTTTTTACGATAATTCGAAACAGAAAACACTGGAAGTTGTGTATTTTTACGTGTCGGAACTGTCGGAGTCGGCGAGAAAATTTTTGTTGACAATGTTGACATTTCTGACAATGCGTTTTGAAATTGCATCGACTCAACTTGTGCGGTCAGAATTACATTCAATTCAACATCATTTAAAAAAACAAATATTTCTTATGGAATTTAAGGTTTATGACTTAAAATCATTAAATAGAGCTAAATTTGGTATTTTTTTATTAAATTCTCAACCATTTATTTAATGATAATTAATATCGAACGAACTATTATTATGAGCGTTTTACGTTTTGTTATCTGTCAAAAGCTACTTAAACACGCTCCATCCAAGGTCAAATTACTTTCCCCACTAGTGGATAAAATGCGTTTTTCCCCGCTTGTTTTAAAGGATAAAAGACGGCTTTCCGAGCTAGTGAGGGGAAAAATCAATTTCTCTCCCAATGCGTCACTGTGCCAATAAATAATTTGATAGTGCTCTTTTGTTAGTAAGGTATGTGTGAATGGGAATGCTCTCTTCTGCAGTGTCGTGCCTAGTGTATTGTTAAGCTCCAATTAAATAAATCTACAAAATTAAGTAGTTTTAATCCAAGATACAATAATAAGAAAGAAATTGAATACCTAACTATATTTAAAATAAAGATACTGTCCAGTGCCCACTTGTTTTGAGATACGTGATCCGAGTCATGTTTAAAAGTTCGTAACGGCGTATTTAATTATAGTGTACAATGTTATTTTTGTTTTATAAGTGCATGTCTTCCTGACATGACTATCTTAATCACAGTGTATTATTTGCTGTGCTCACACGTCGTACAGAACACTTCAGGCTGAATATAGCAAAACCGTGTAATTTTGTTATCTTATCGGGGTCGTTCACTCTTGACATTCAACTTTTCTGCCATGGTATTTACCTACGGCTGTTCTCACTATGCTGATACTATAAATTTCGCGGTGTTTCCTATCTAGAGACGCAAGTATTCATTCAGAAACGAACAACAATTTGATATCAATACCGGTGCACGCGTAGTACCGATATTGATTTGAAATTAGTGTCACTATTTATGTTTTTGAATCTCTCTTCCACGCTGCATGCATTATGTGGAGCATAAAGATTTAAATCAAATTGGCATCATATTTTACAATACGGAATATTAGGCCTATTCCAGTTTATTAACTAAAACTCGAATGTGCCTATTTGTTTTAGTATAAGTTAGCCACATTTTCATTGAGGTTAGTGCACTATCTAATCCGCTACGGTTGCGTATTAGGTTTAGCGTAGGCAGCCTACGCCCTCTACAGAACAAATAGCTGACAGACTTGCAGCAGTATAGTAACTGTCGCGGGTTTCCTGTCTTATCTGCCGCCGTTTATTTATGTTTTGGCACGGATACTCGCAATTGTATAAGTAGCTTGAGTTTGCAACGACACGACCGCACAACTGAATACAAAAAGTGTAAACGTAACATTAAATTATTTACTAAATAGTTCTTATGAAAGCTAAATTTAAGTTGTGAACATGACCCAGTTAAAAGAAAAGTTAGAAGATTTCATTTTAATTGTAACATTTATCTTTTACGTGTTACTGTTTCCGAAATACAAAGTAAGCTCATCTCCACTGTAAAAAAGAGTTTCAATTGTTGTCAGTGAACTAATGTTGTGTTGTTTGTTTATTTCAGACTCAGATGAACGGTGAGCACGCCGGCTCGCAGTGCGGTCTAACGTCCCTGCTGCCGATGTCGTGCCGCGGGCGCGCCGCGGCGTTTGCGCGCGACCTGCACTCGCGTCTGCGCAACCTCGGCGCGCACGACACCGACGAAAACAGCTGGCACGCCAAGGAGAACGGTGCGCCCCACCGGCACCCCAACCCCGCTCAGCACGACCTCGATACATTCTACGACTACGAGCTAGAATGCGAAAGCCCCTCTAGCCCCGTCGACGAGTTCGGCCCGCCCTTCATCGATCGCTCGCCCACCGACGACGAACCCCCTTTCTACGATGTCGACGGTGAACCCGCGGAACAGACAAAGTTGATGATGCCCGAAAAGAAACGGAACGGATTCAAGTTCTCCACAGCTTTTTACACAGAAGGGTCTCCCGTGAAAGTGCAGCCGGTCGCACGTGAAAATGGCACTGCCGATAAAAAACTGTTTTCTCCGATCACATTTGAAGGCTGCGCGCGACATAACAGTTATGATGAAATCGACTGCATCGCCAGGCCCTCCACATTGGAGACAGACAGACTGAGTCTTCCCACACTTAACAGTACGAACATAGACAGTGATTCGGAATTTGAATCAGCAAAAAGCGAACAGTCCGAATGTGTCGATGAAGTATTCTCGAACGAAAAACGACCAACAAACGATGTCTCGGCAGTCTTGGAAACTCTATCTCTTTCGGAAGTCGAGCCTATTGAAGAGGAAGCAGTAGTAGAACAAAATCAAGAAATTAAAGAAAATCACATCAATGTAGAAAAAAATGAAACATTAGAAATAGTGACCAGTGAAGTCCCCGATGATAAAGAATTATCCCCCGCACCTGAAATTGAGCCGTCACTTCTTAGCGTAGAAACAAATGATAAAGAGGAGCACGAAGAAACAGACGACAGACCTCAGAGGCTTCGGCGATGCTCGTCTCTTAAAACCGGTAAAACACCACCGGGCACACCCGGGCATAAGAAGATCGTTCGCTTCGCGGACGTTTTGGGTCTCGATTTAGCGGACGTCAAAACATTCATGGACGAAATTCCTGTCATTCCAAAGTCAGCGTACGATGACCTGACGGGATGCGACGTGGCGAGCTCGCCGCCCGCGCGGCCGCCGCCGCGGCTGGGCGCGCTCACGCTCGTGCCGCTCTTCGTGCTGCCGCGCGACGTCACCGACAAGCTAGAAATACAAAACGTGTGTCTGGAGAGTGCTCGGGTGTGTGACGGTGTCCACGTGACGATCTGCGGCTCGGTTCGCGTACGCAATCTGGACTTCAACAAGACAGTGCACGTTCGCTACACAATGAAAAAATGGAAAACGTATACGGACCTGCAGGCGAATTACGTTCAAGGCTCGTGCGACGGATTCTCGGACCGCTTTCAGTTCGTTCTATACGCGCCGTGCATATCGTCCGGGCAACGCCTCGAGCTGGCCGTCCGCTTCCAATGCAAGGGGAAGCAATTCTGGGACAACAACTGCGGAGCGAACTATTGCTTCGACTGCCTGGCGCTGGGCGCGCTGGCGCCGGCGGTGCCGTCCTCGTCGCCGCAGAGCACGCCGCTGCACCCGCAGATGGAGTGGCATCCGTCCTTCTACTGACGCCAAGGCGGGTAACGTCGACTCCGAGGAGCGCTCCTCACTAGTCACATTCCTGTGCCTGTTCCAACTGCGGTCAGTTCCTAGGCGTTACTCGGCGACGTCCTAAATTATTGAGACTTCGAGCTGTAAAGCGTTATTGTGATACATTTTAGCGTAGGTGTAGATATTAATGCGACGAGTGCGCGACTCGTACCGAGTGCCATTTGCAGTAACGACTTTTCGTGTTAATGTATATTTTATCGAATCCGTTTGTTTCGTACTTTTAACAATATACTAGTGTCCACAGGGACAATAAATTGTAGGAGTAGTGGAACTGCAGAGCGGTTCAGGGCAGGAGTGTCCTGTTCGAGAGATCATTGTGAATGCTATCATATTTTAGTACGTTTATACAAACAATAAGCCTTATGTAATAGATCTACCTATGTCGAATTATGAGCGGAACCGTCATGTAGTTAGAAAGATTTTAATATTCACTCTGTCATCTTATTGAACTATTTATTAAGATTATATCTGTGGTGACATAATAATGTCACCCCTGTTAGATCGTTGTAAAGTTTCTATTAAGGTCGATGTGTGTAAGACCGTCTACACGCTCTTTCGTCGCTTCTAACTCTTGCGCACACACACATACTCCACTTACAGAAGGTCGGTAGAGCAAAAAGAGCGAAGCTCTTCCTATCTGACTGTGTGAGCGAAGTACGTAAGTTTACGAGAGTTCTTTGCCTTGGGAAGACAACCAAAATTTTTATGTCGGTCTTATCCACATTGATTTTATTATTATTAGCGTTAACGAATATATGTCTGAGTACTAGGTAAGTCACGTATTAATGCGATCACCAAGCAATTTGTAGGTAACTATGAGGATTATGTGAACTGTTTTATACTTATTTACATTGATGTTATGAACTGGATATTTTATATTTTTGTATAGCCACGCAGACATGACATATTTTCCTATAAAGAACTGATATTAGTCGTTGATTCGGTTTTGAGATTTTAACCAACGAATGTTATAGGAGTACGAAATTAAATTATTATTAATTGTAAGCAATATCATACTATTTATTAGACCTTTCTTTATGTGTATATGTACCTGAATTCTTTTATATGTGGCCATATGAATTTAACTAAATCTACAATTATAAAATGCCATCTAATGAATTATTATTATTTGACACTTGTTTTATTAACTATCAACATAATAAATTAATGTGCATAATATCTTTATTTTGGTGTTTATTTTAATCCCGGTTATTTTAATAACGTTAAACAATAAATCAAACGACAGAATTTGATTATAAATTTAATAAGTACGGGTCATTTGCTCAGAAATAAATAAAACATTATTTAACTGTGGTCATCTATATAAATGACGCTAGTATTATAACTGTACAATTAACTTTATTTAACTTAGTTGTTTAGCTTAAAGGTAAAACGTTACTTAATTCCAACTTATCTACGTACAAGTCCGTACGCATTAATACAACTACTAAGCCAACATATTATATTTACACGAAGGCAAAAAATATATCACAATGCTTGGATGATAGTGAAATACAAAATAATACCATTAACTTATTATAACGAGTCTAAAATAAATAAGATCATCCAAATTTCTATAAGTAGGTACTTAACAATATAATGGGTGGTGTTTTAAAGCAATAGTAGCCACTTATACGCTACTTCCATAAGGATTCATTGAGAAATCGACCCTATTAACTGCAAACATTACGGTACTTATTGCTCGAAAACGTCACGTTTAGTGACGTATTTAATTAATTATACTACTTATCGGTATCAAGACCTCTCTTAGAAACAGGCACTTATTTTTATACAAAACAATACTATAAATAAAAGATATTGTTTGTTTTGATGCTTAATGTAGGTATTTGCTCGTATGATTACGATGTTAGTCTTCTTATTATTTTTAAGTGAAAGTGATAACGTGAACTAGTAGTTTTAATTGCTAAATATTAATATTACCATCCAACGTATAGAAAACAAAGTATATTGCAATGGCCGAGCATGCCAGACAAACCACTGGGCCCCTTCACTTATAACCCTATAAAGTACGTACATTACGTTTGCAACACATACTACTTCGATAATGAATAAATATTATGTCGTGAAAATAGTCAAGATTTTTTCAGGTATAAAATCAAGTCTAACTTTGTTCTACTTGTGTATTTCCAAATTGTTTATTACACTTCTTCCCCTCGTAGATTTTTTTCCTAAATATATCGAAAAGTTCGTCCTACAGGAAAATAAATCTGGATCCAGGCGATTAAGCTGTCGACTTCCTTGATAAATCGCATTGCTGTAATGATTAGAAACTTCAATGCCTTACAGATTTTATCAAGGAGATTGACAGTGACATCGCCTGCGTCAACTCAGCGCTGCAGCAGTACCTATTGCTGGTGCAGTCCGCATCTGAATGAAACCTTAACACTGCGCAATGCGTTGACATTTTATGACAATACGGCAGATGTAAGTATATAACATCGGTGGCAAACAAGAATAAAATCAGACGAAGTGGTAAGTGAAGCCTATGGAAGGTAAATTGTTAGTCCAGGTAGGTCATCTCTCCGTTGTCAATCTTTTAAAAACCTTAGCACTACTTGATGAGTGTAAGATTTCCTTTTCATTAGTATTTGGGCTCTGGATGAAAGGCACTTTTTATATCCAATGCGTTCTCCATAACGACGTGATTTCCTCAATGTTGGCATGTATTCATTATGATTTTGGCTTAAGATTGCATAAAGAGAGCTCTCGTTCTTCTGTACTGTAAACTATTTATTTTATAGTTGGTCAAACCAAATTGTCAGTAAATAAGAACAAAAAAAACGATACTTATCCTTTTCTTTTGGGTGCTAGTACTAGTGTAAGACAAATATAGTATGATTCTCTGTCTATGTTTGAAATGAGTCAGTCCTTTGACGAACTATATTCACGACTATACGCATATAGCCATGTCAACTGATGCATGTTATTCTGTGTATCTTAGTATAGTCTGATCACCAAATCCGTGTATTCACAATCGTCCCCGCCAGTCACAGGAATAGTGTATTCATATAAATCATTCCCATTTGTCCCCGCCTTATGTATGGCGGCGGTTACATGGGGTGAGGGCAAATGGGAATACACCAGCAAATCTTGAAAATATAGGTATTAAGGTACAACTGTTAGAAAACTAAGGAAGTTATGGTTGAATACACTCAACCATGTTCAACATTCCAATTTTGCCTACCTAACTTGTAGATATAGGTACATTTACTCAACAAAACTACCTACAACGATTCCTTTATACTCTTCTCTTTATAAGCGTTTGCACTGCTTTCAACAGTTTCACAACTAACACAAAAATGTTCATTGGCCTCACGTTGTACCCAAAATATACTCAACACTCAAATCTCGGATATTGTGTCACAGCCAGCAACTGTGTCAGTAGCGGCTGTGGCTACACTCGTCGGAATCTGTTGGCCGCGCGCCGCTTGACTCGCTGCGACGCCGGCGGCGTTACCCCGGGTTCTCGCAGCGCCTTGAGCTGCAGGTGGAGGCGCTGTTTGCAGAACTCGTAGAATTCTATTTCACGGGTGAAGTTGGCGCGGACCATGTTCTTGACCGCCTCGGAGACCGGCGGCTTGAAGTCGTTGCGGTTGATGCGGTTGAACCTTAGTTCCTCTGGAATGGAAATAGGTAGTCATTTTAAAATCTAGGTATTGTAGAAAATGAAAGTTATTAAAAGGTTTTTAATGTAAAATTCATAAAATTAATAAATATAGATATCAGTGGGTATGCACATGCAGATACAGAATATAAATTGCGACATGATTGAATTAAATCGAAACAGTTGTAGGATTTCTAAGATATATAAATTGCGACATGATTGAATTAAATCGAAACAGTTGTAGGATTTCTAAGATAATTGAGATTGCCGCGTTGAAAAGTCAGGCGTACCTACATGCAAGCACCGACAACCACCCAGATTTGATGCACTTTGCTAATCCACATCCGGCAGGCGTCAATTTGTAACTTTTACCATTAGATGATGATGATGACTTTTTACCCTAACACAGCTTGGACGTCCCGCTAAAAATAGCCAACAGTGTAAAGTTCATACCTTCGAGCCCTCCAACCACCGCATATTTGCTTTGCCGACATGCTTAATTTAGCTGATATGATGATGATGACTCATCCGAATACAGCTTTTTTTAGACGCGCCGCTGAAGAAACGCGGGATGTATCGCTCGAGAGCCAACAGTGTAGAGTTCATATCTTCGATTAGATACTCCAACCACCGCATAGTATTGCTCCGCCGACATGTTAATTTAGTTGATACGAGAATGACAACTCACCCCAATACAGCTTAGTGGCGCCGCTGAAGAAACGCGGGATGTATCGCTCGAGAGCCAACAGTGTAGAGTTGATATCTTCGAGCACACCGACTACCGCATATTGCTCCTCCACGACACGCTTCGCGCGCTGCAGCGCCTCTACGCTGTTAAACGGCCTGGAAAATTCAATAAAACAATTATAGTTCATTTTTTCTAGTCTAGAGGCATTCCACAGAGTTTTTTATTTTACCGAAAAATTGGGCAATTTACAGAGATTTATATAAACAATTAGATAAGGCAACATCGGTGTCCCATACTGTGCATTTATCGTGAGAAAATATGGAAACTTGATGGTGTGAGTTGGCGCCCGAGTTTCCTAGTCTAGCCTTTGCTTGGAGGGACTGGGATTGGCATTTTAAACCAGAGTAGAGGTTTAAATGCGACCAAGAATTATAATTACTAGATGTCGCAACCTATATGCATCGTACAGTTTTGTTTCCAAATTGACAAGATGCTCCATTTATTTTTTCAATTGAACCTAATGTACGCCGCTAAAAGTAGTATCTTAACGCAACTGGGAACTCGATAGAAATCAAAATTTTGGTACAACTTTATACATGCCGAGCCTGTTAAAAAAGTAGACCTGAATAAAATTGCACATTCATGGTAAAATAAAAATATCTCAATAAATAGTCAATAAAATCGGATTTTAAACACGTGACAAATTTTGGCAATTGCAAACCTAGTGGTACTTTATAAAAACGCGTCCAAGTAAAAAGCCAAGCAGTGTCTCGTCCGGCGGTTTTTGTGGCGCTAATAGAATGTCATGGAGCTTTTTATTCGCCGGTCGTTAACTCGTTAAGCGACGTGGTTCGGCGCTTCTTCATAAAATAAGTGTAAAGAAAAACGTTATTTTAAGTAAAAAAAAAGTCTGGCTTACTTGAATATCTCTTTGGCGCTTGGAAAATAGACGTTATTGCAGTAGATGACTAGTATAACAACAAGCAGGCCCGGATTATATAAAAAATATTCCTATGCAGTAACTGAACGCAACCGTTGGGCTCGGCTAGTATTCGGAGGCTTTTTTAAAGCTCCAATAGCAGTGCTCCACGTATCATGTATCGCGGCCAATCAGAGGTACCTATATTTAAAACCATTTTCTACTATTCAAATTGCGCAATTTCACTCTTTTAACAGCCTCCATTATAATCAACACAACACTTCTGCACTTAACCGTTTGTCAAAGAACCCTTGTACCTTTTGGAAGATTTCAAATCGAAGATTTTTATTTGAGTCGTCGAGACCTGCACAGCGGCTATACCCTTCTCCATCTCAAAACCATTACTAGGTTGCCTGGGCCCCTAGGCCCGGGCCTTGTATGGGCCTAGGCGGAAATCCGGCCCTGACAACAAGGTCTTATCGATACCTCTGTTATTGTGGATCGATATTAATATTTTCACACCACATGCTCGACATTGCCCAATTATATATCATGCAAACCTCACCTAAAGTAAGTCCTACAATCCGGCACACTACACGACACCATCTTCACTAAATTACTTTATTGTACGTTTTCTTCCTGATTTCTTTTTATTTTCAAGATTAAAAAATACGGCAATGCGCCCCGGGTCGAGTTGGGCCGCCTGTCACTCAAAAATGGTTACGTTTTCTCATTTGTAGTCTGACTCTTTCGCACTCATGGGATGTTCATATACGTGATGGCTTCCCTTTCCCACACTTCAGCTCTTTATGCGTAAGCATAAATTTTAGGTCTGTGGTTTCTAGTAAGTAGTAGCCTTGCTTTTTATCTCTATCTGTCTCGCAAAAGGTGAGAAAAGTAGAGTATTCTCCTTTGGGATAAAGCTGTTTTCGTCTTATAGGTAATAGTTATAATAATATCGCTAAAAATTTCGGGCCCGTGACATAAAACATTTCAGGAGACCTTCGACGTATAAGATATTATTTAAGAGGCCGTAGTCGATTTTGGAGCAGCAATGTAAAATTGACAGATGTAGTCGTTGAAATTATACACGTTTTGTTACGTAATATCTAAATAACAAGTATTGGTTTCTATTAGCACGTCTCTCATCTTGCCTTTTAATAATGAGGTCGCGAGCGTGCGTCACCGGTAATATATGAAAAGAAGGGGCAGTTTTTAAAAATTTATGGTGGTAAATTATACAAATTGATGTATAAGAATAGTTTCAGCAAATGTTGTAGATTGTTTAAGTATCAAAATTACGTTGAAATTAAGTCGATTTTAAGAGAAATTGTCACTTGTTTTAAAGTAATTTCTGGAGAAAATTGATATTGTCTAACTTTCATCTACACTACTTCAAAGTCATAATAATAAAAATGTAGTCTGATAAACGTCAAGTACAGGATATGTGTAATACAAAATTACCATGTTTAGCCATCCAAACTTTACGAAATTTACAAATAAGAGCGACAAAATCAGTGCTTTACGCGAGTTTACCTAAACGTCCATCAGAAAAGCAAACATTACTAATTTAGTGAGTCTGTTTTCAAAAAATTGATCTGATAAAAGGTAAGATAAGAAGACGTTCTAATAGAAACCAGTACTTGTTATTTCAATTAGGTAACAAAAGGTGTACAATTTCACCGACTAAATCTATCAATTTTACATTTTTGCGACTAAAATCGACACCGGCCTCTTAATGTCCGTAGTCGATTAGAATTTGCTAGCGCAGTGTGGAACCCGCTGTATAAAATTCATGGCGATAGAATAGAGAAAGTGCAAAAAAAGTTTGTAAAAGCAATTGATTCTCGCACTGGTAATAAATACATAGATTACACTACCGCTATGAAAAGACGTAATATATCTCCCTTGAGCTTGCGTCGCGAACGCACTGATGTTATAATTCTGTATAAGGTCATTAACAACATTATCGACGCCCCTGAGTTATTAAAATCTATTTCCTCTAGAGTACCCCGTCGTTGTGAGCGAGCGTGTAGAAAGAAGAACCTCTTTTATATTCCTCGTAGTCGAACTTCATACGCGAGAAACGGTTTCATTAGAAGAGCATGCAGGATGTATGATGATAAATTTCAAAATTTCGATATTTTCTATAACAAGTTTTGTACCTTCAAACGCCTGACCTTGAAGTGTATTAATAGGCTTTAACAGGCTTTAATTGGAAAATTAAGTTTAATTGCACTTTTGTCTGTTTTTACAATTAATCCATTTTTGTTTTATTTTTTCTATTCTTGTTTTATTTTTGTTAAAATGAAAGAGTATTTTTGTAACATTGTATTGACAACTTGGAATTTCTATTTCTAGTTTAATTTAGTATTTATATAAGTCACATGGTTTTCATACTATTTTTTAGGAAACTGTAGGTCTATAAGTCTATTACCCTTTATTGTAACAACAAAATATAAGAAACTGTTTGTTTCTAAATAAAGAAAAGAAAAAAAAACAGTGCTTTATCCCCTCGGTGTATAATCTACTATTTGATACTTCTCTATTTTTATGATATTGACACAGATTTTCAAAATGTTTTGTCGTTGAAGGTTTTTGGAGAAAATTACCGTTTTTTTCAAGCCAGGCAATCGGCAGTGGTGGAAGTTTATGGTAACAATTAACCGTACAAACGTACCAATCAATTTGTCAAGCAAATATAGTGAAAAAGTTCAAGAAATACTGACGTGCACTGAGGTTCGTGTCCACAAAAGAAGAGCGTCTGCCGGCGGTGATCTCCGATGCCCTCGTGCGTCTCGCCTTCCACGTAGCGGCACTCGCGGTCGCCGCTCAGCACGCACGTCTCGAAATCCTGAAAGCACAAAGGTACAGTTGATACAGATGATTAGACAGTAGTCGGAGTTGAGAGAACCCGCCGCCAAAAAGTCGCCCCCATACAATCGAAGTAACCTCTCTACTATAAAAACTCTCTATTTTAAAACGACATATACTAAAATATTCTGTATTCGCCATCTGTATTCCCTGATCAATATGACCTCGGTCTCTTTAAAACAAGAGTGAATAGGCTGTTACTGAACCGGTGAGCTCCATCTTAGGCCCTGTCTTCACTTTCCATCAGGTGTGACTAGGGCCAATTGCCGATCAGTTTATAATAAAAAAAATAAAAATAAAAATAGCTTTAAACTTGGCATGAACATTTAAGTATTAGTATCAAGTATCTACCTATGTCATTATAAAATTAAAGATGGATTCTTCGATTGTCTGGCGGTGGCGATGTTCTTGTGACTCTTAATTGAGAGTGCAGATATAAATATTTATAGATGTATCTTCGAATTCTCGCATCATTGATTCATTGAACATCTTAAATCATATTTGTAACATTTTATTAATATAGAATGTTATTTTTCCTTTATATGATAACACGCTAGCTCGCAACCGCTGCCGTATTTTGTGGGCGCCTGCAACTCCGGAGGTGTCGCATGCGCGTTGCCAATCTTTTTAAAACCGGCCAAGTGCGAGTCGGACTCGCGCACGAAGGGTTCCGTACCATTACGAAAAAAAAAACAGCAAAAAAATCACGTTTATTGTATGGGAGCCCCATTTAAATACTTATATTATTCTGTTTTTAGTATTGTTGTTATAGCGGCAACAGAAATACATTATCTGTGAAAATGTCAACTGTCTAGCTATCACGGTTCATGAGATACAGCCTGGTGACAGACAGACAGACGGACAGACGGACGGACAGACGGACAGACGGACAGCGGAGTCTTAGTAATAGGGTCCCGTTTTTACCCTTTGGGTACGGAACTCTAAAAACCTATACTACCTATATAGGTACAATAACAATCTATGTTCTGATTTAAGTGAAGTTTTGTTATAGGCATCTTCTAAAAAAATACATTTATTTACATACAAGATATATACAGTGGTACTACGTAAACGAAATTAATAACTAGCTTAAATCTAAAATAGGCCCTTGAGGCATTGTACCAAGGATGCAATGGCATCTTCTTGAGAATAAAGATTATTAAACCTGAATTTTGCTCGGATGAAATTGTTAACAAATTTTGATGTGTCTATGTTTGATGGTCTATGGTGTGATATAGGAGACAGCGTAAGTTGTGTTACTCGGCCCTAAGGCCACTGTCCGTGCGGGTTTCTCCTGATTTGTCCTAGTAAGGAGCTCATCCCATCCGGTTAGTGTCTAGACGAGGTTTTTAAGATTTTCGATATTTTTATCCGGCATCAGTAACGTGCGTAATTTTAACCCTACTAGTTGCAAAATAGGTACACCGCTCGAATGAATCAAGAATTTTATAATTTTCGTACCTACCTAACAAAGTGAAAAATGGCGCTAGGAAATTAACAATGTATTTATACTTATCAGTAGGTATACTTAGGTAGACATCTAATTAAATGCTAAGCATTACGCAAATTGCAGTTTGATTTCCGGATTTCGTAAATATCTTTAAAGAAGTTGTATTTTTATGACTGTTATCCTTGTTAAACTGTAATTCAAGTCAAGTTTAAATCCGCTGTCGAAGTACCCAGCTCGTCTTATGTATCAGCTTGGAACCGCTCCGCTACGCGATTGGCAGTTAGTAGATAAAGATACTTATCTCCCACAGTTAAACGTACGTAAGCCATTGTTGTAGCAACACAATTATGCAAATATCGGCTATATGGAGTTTGCATATTGGCAAATACCAAAAAACAACATCATTTAAATTTCCAATTAAAACGTTAGGCTTTTTGCTGGTGGTAAACTAATTTATTTTTTGCAGGTTCGCAACGAAGTAACATCGTTAAAATATTTAAGGGAGTCTCTAGACATATCGACGTTATCGAATTAAGACAGGAAGAGTCCTTACAGATATCAATGCAAATTGGTCCTTAACCAAACAAATTATCAATTGTTTTGTTTCGTTTTGTCTTAAGGATGACTCACGTTAGACCACGTGATCACCTGTCATGTCATAGAAAAGTAAGCGCCGGAAGCTTAGGCCCGGACACGGCCCGGTCTAATGTGAGTCATCCTTTATGCGATATCGTGCGTAATGCGTAGCAACCCCTGTAGGCAATGAATACATGTTACGTAGTACGTAAATATTATTTATATGCTGACACCAACTACTTGCCTGAACTTTGTGCTTTGTGTGTGTTTAGATAGATAGAATACTCTTTATTGCACACTTCAGTAGAAGATACAGGTTTAGGAAATCCTTTAACTAAAAATAGAGTTAGATACACACATACACACACACAAGACATACAGTCTTACAAGCAGTCTTATCGCTAAAGAGCGATCTCTCCCAGACAACCTTAGGGTAGCGGAATCTGAGAATTTAATCAAAAATAGTAAGTAGGTGTTGCAAATTTTTTATGAACCCTACTTAATACGCACAATTACAGTAAAAAAGCCTATTTCATAGTTCCCTGAAACAAATAAGAGCTTGATTCGAGACGATGGCTGTATGCACTCAAATGATATTCAAAACGATCAAATTGAGTTGTACCTATACGTATTTTAGACCGGAAGTCCAAACATAATGCAGAAAAAAAAACTGCTGAATGTTCAGTTCAGCATAATCAGATTTTGAGTCGATAAGTGTGGTGACTCCCTAAGACTTGTAACTCGAGCGTCTGAGCACACAAACTCTATTGTGTTGGCCGTTTAACAATGGAATAATTAACACGGAAAAATCTGCAGTGACGCGCAATTGTCGATACCATTAATTTCCATAACACGATGGTGTGAGCTGTCAGCGGTCGCTGCGGGCGCTGGCCGGGCTGTTAGTGCCCGTTCTGGTACCGTTTTACAATTAGGGGCACGACCACATGCACGTTACGGCATAAGATAATGTGACTGGACGGACGCAAACAATTCCAAATTCTATTTAATATGACCGCGTGCCTAGTGATGTCTGATGCAACTTCCATTATAGTCATTTCCGATCTGTTGTTCCCGGGATTAATTCTCAAACATAGAAGCATTTACGAGCAATACAATAGCAACGTGGAAAAAAATCTGAAATTTAGGTTCTGTGTTTGTATGTTAAATTTTTTGTTGCATTCAATTATTTTACATGAATAAACTGCTACTAAAACGCACTGAAAAATCCTAACTTTTGGAAATTTGTACATAGTTACTCATTGTATTAGACCAGCTTTGATTTATTCAGGAGGAAACTTACCTAATTTTGCTTAATAAGTAGGCATGTTTTGATTGTCAAGTTGTCAACTAAAACTTTGAGTATCAATTTTAGTTATATTTCTACATCGTGGCGTTGAGACAAAATCAGCTAACAGGTACACTGAAATAGCCGTCATATGCGAAAGAAAAAGTGACCAGACCTGCAGTGCCCAGGGCTGGAGCTCCCCGCCTGAGATATTTCAGTTTATAATTTAAATACCTACATAGTAGTCTTTGTGCTTTAAATAACACAAATAAAAATATTTTCATAGAATAATTTGATTTTTTTCCTAAGAAAGGTAGAATATCTCTGAGAATGTAAGGAATATAATTAATAATTTTTGGTGATACATTTTTCTTTTCTTATAAAGTTTTGTATTTTTTATTATTAATAGAGACTTTTAAATTTAAAATTTGGATTGGCGGTTATTCCTAGGAACCATGACATCACTACCGTACGGCGCTACTCGGTGCAGCTAACGTGACCCGCTCGAATAATGAACGCAGTTAACATTCCCGGTCCCAAACCAAATTATTAATTAATTTTTTCCTCTCACCAAATCTCCGTTCAACATCTGGTCGAAAACATTTTAATGATGCTTTGCTGTCTATTTGTCCTCCTACATATTGTTACGTAACGTACATTTAAATTGATTCACAGGTGTTTAGTACCGTTTTCATTATGTAAACTGGATAATATGAGTCTCTTATCGAATGAGCTACTGGTATATTCAAATTGGATTGAAAAAATATAGTTGCAAGTACGTTGGTGTAGATGTCTTGATAATAGTACATTTCGATGCTAATGCGGAAAGTATGTCATTACTCCACGAGTACCGAGATATCTTGCCACGAGCCGTAGGCCGTGCCGTAGCCGAGGTGAAGAAATACTTTCCGCACGTGTATCGAACGACGTTTTTTTAATACAGTTGCGAAAAAATAAGAAAAATAACAAGTAAGGAATAAAAACGATATCGAATGTTGCTTTTGGAAACATGGCGTTTCGGCAGCTATTCCTAACTCTACCTTCCATAGCTATTCCGTTCCATTCAGACAACTTATAAGAACGGTTTTTCAATCTTAAATATTAAAAAATTAACGTGTTATAATGATGAAGAGGTAAGTAATAAAATATGAAATATGTATATATTCGTATTCTTACATTAACAGTAGGTTTTTATGTTGGTTACGACGTTTAAAGGAAACTAATATTAACACTCATCAATTGGAACAAGTATAAATTTAAAAAAGTTGGAAAAGTAAAAAGCACTAGTTCGCGAATACCAACTTTCCGCACGCTAAACAGCTACGTAAAGTAGCACTTTTTGAGCAACTGTATTAAAAAATATTTATGACTAAATATGTGATAGGATATAATTGGTGATTTTTAACTGTAAGATATTCTCTTAATTGTGTTTCGTCTTGACCCACTACCCACTAGGTGACTTATCAGCCAAATCAATTAGACGCCTAAGTAAACGTTGTTCTCATTTAAAAACAATTTGATGGCATTTAGATCAAAGCGCATCGATCAGATCGTGATTATCGATTTTTCATGCAGCCAATAAGTAGCCCATCACAATCGTGGGTCGTGACAGATTACTTTTGGTAGTATAACGGGACGTCCTACGGCGTTCAAAAAATGGAAAATCAAATTGTCTAGATATTGATTTACAATACAGATCAGTATCACAATCGAAACTCAATATGTCTGCAATAAAGTCGTGGAACTGTGAAAGCTACTAATTTTACGAGCTGTCGCTGTCGATACCAGTTCATATTATTATTCTACTTTTGGACTTTTCCATTCTACATTATTATTTGCATCATTACATTTGGTCACAACTAAAACGACAAATGAAAGACGGCGACATGCACCCGTATGTAACCCGTAAGCATCCTGACACACTGTGAAACCTTTTCACATTTTAATATTTGATTGGCATTACATTGATTTAAAAAGTAAAATTATTACAAAACGTTTTATGCCGGGCCACAAATAAGTTTTTTCGATTGTACCTACCTACCTTGGGAAATAATAGTTACGGTAAATATTTGAATGGTAGGTAACTTTTCTATCTTTTATTTGGGTTTTGTATTGGGTGGCAAAGATGTAGGCTAACTGGCGATCTGCAATAAAGTAAGCATAAAGGCACGAGTAAAAGAATGTTTATAAATTGGCCTAAAACAAACTATGATCAATTATCGGATCGTTTCCTTGGCGCCTGCGAATTACACGTTTTTTTGGGCATGTGTTAGTGCAGGCAATTAACGGGCGCGCACGTGACCGATTGTGGCGATTCATCGCGAACACCGATGGATACAATACACGGCTTTTAATTGAGCAGGTGAACGAGGGGTCGTACTCGTACCTAATGTATGCTGGGATTTTGTTCATACACAACACATCACCGGAGGACGTAGTTGAATGACCAGTATTTTATGAGCCTCGCCAATGTTACGGTCATTTCTTCTTCAGCTATCTACAGTAGTGCTGCTTTGATTCTGGGAACGATTCGAGTATTACTGAAACTGAACTTACTGAACTATGTATGTAGGTATTTACTTTATTATATACATATGCAGCTTAGGCATTTAGTGTGTGATAATTTATTAGACTTCAGTATTTATAGTGTGAGTAGCGAGTAAAGCAATATATCGAAGTCATTAACATTTTGTGGTTGACAGATAAGCTTGAAGCCCCAACTGACATTCCTAACTGATTATAATAATCTTCTCTGTTTCTAATTGTGACCCCAACCTTACACAGTTGTTATGAGTCAGGGGTTCATAGAAAAGAGCTTACAGACGAGTACAAACTTTTGTGAACAGCTTCTAATGATGGTAGGCGGACACTTTAACTGAGCCTTCACGATTCATAAAGTGCAACGGTTCATATTCAATGCTGGTATAATTTCGCCAGGTAGGTATGCGATTCTTTCCGGCATGCTTGATTGCTTACTCTGGGATTTCGTGCGAAACAGTTTTTTGCGCAGGTACATGTTTAGAATGGTTATTTCATAGGAATTAGAGATGGGATAGATAATATATGTCTTGATATACCTCTCAATTAATTTGCAATGGGAACAAATAATAGTATTTTATACAATCGTGTCAATCGTGATATAATAGAGAGCTTTTCAGTCGAGTACCGTGTTTAAGCAATGAAGCTTGCTGAGTTGCTTAAGTAAGGTACGAGATTCAAAAGCTTGATTATATCACTTTTGTATACAATACTTATTCTACGAGACAAAAAAATAATACTTTCAACTAGTAAAATCATATAGGTAAACAAACCAAAAGTATACAGCTAAGATACGCGAGCTGCCGCAGCCCGCAATACCTTCATACTCGTACGCGCCCCGGCCGCCGGGCCCAGCGCTCCCGGCAGGTTTGTCAACGACACCTCCTCGTAACTCATGAGTTCTGGTACCTGCTCCTTGCTAAATTCAATTTTAAGACAGTTTTTTTCTCGATTTTGGCCACCGTAGCCTATGGAGACTAACAAGCAACGCTAAGCGGTTTTCGTAGATGTTGGTTGGATGTTGCTATATGAAGGGTGTCACATGCGCGTTTCTGATTTATGAAGCAATTGTTTCTACTACAAGATAAAATAAAATGTTTTTGTTGGCCAACCAATCACAAATTTTAGCAGATGCGACGCAGCAGCGTGTTTAAGTAGGCTAATTTGCATTGAATCGAGTCTCCTTAAACAAGAAATATTTTATCGAAATGTATGAAGTTCTATTTTCAAAAAAATTATAATTGACTAAACCGTATCGATAAAATTCTTATGCTTGAGTTGGAAGTGCCATAGACTCCAACGTTGAAAAGAGTAAGGTTGTAGTGTTGCTGAAGAACTGAAAATAAATTAGCTAAAAAAAAAGAAAAAATATGAAGTTGTAATACACATCAGATACCTACAGATTGAGATTGTAGATTTCGATGAGTAGAAAAATATTTTTTTATGTATATCGGGTAGGCCTAAGTTGTTTTCGATCTAAGAACGAATTTTTAATTAAAATTACGTGTTGAATGCAAAGCATTTTTTTTAGATCACCTATTGAATTTTATTTAATTTAGGGCATTAACAATAACAAACACCATAAAGTACCTATCATTGTATTAGTTAACTTAATAAGTTGAAGGCTTTACCGGGCCCGAACTATGACTAATATTTACCTTCTTCAGCCAGGCAGGATCTGGTAGCGGCAGGTCCGGGAACGCGCGCTTCCTCTCGACGTAGTACCACGGCGCTCGCACGTAGTAGTACCACGAGATGACGCGCTCCACTGGGTCCCGCACCACGTTCACGTAGATCGGAGATGGGTAACCGTACCTGAAACGTTTTGGGATTCGATGAAAACTGGTGAAATAAGTATAAAAAGTTCCTAGATATTGCATCAAGCTTTTTACCATAGGATAAGGGAAAACACCACAATCTGTATTGATACAAAGTGCAATGAAACAAAATGTGTATTAGATGTTGGTAAAGATATGTAAATACTGCAAATAGAACATAAACAGTAACGATCCAGGCAATAAATCAATGCAAACTTAATTATTGCAAAACTTTTAATCGTAAAATAGCAACTACAATAATACGCCGAGCTGAGCGTTTTCATTTAAGCAACCATCTAAAATTCATTCGCCAGTCGGTCGCATCGCGTAAATCTATTTTTAGAAGCGATGATCATCTACGAGATATAAAATAAATTCGCATCTGTTTTCGTAGAAACTTTTAGCCTTTTCGACTCGGTCGAGCACAGAACAACAATGGAGTTGGCGTGATCCTCTGCCAATACTAATGTAGCGAAAAATTGCACTATCGGAAGCATCATTTTCTCATAATGCCGTAATTTCAATTTGAAGTTATAAGTATTGTGTAGTTTGGGATATTATGATAAAGTTTTAAATAAGAATTTTTTGCAGCAGCAGATATTTTTTGTTCATCCAAAAATGTTCACCCTGAGGGACCAATTCTTGACTAGAAAGTTCGATTTCTGTGCAGCTTTTTTTGGTAAGTAACAAGACACACGTACGGCCACATATGTCAAATTGCAGAATTTGATTTATATTTGATTGTTTTAGTTTGAGGCTGTCATCGTCTCCCTGTAGGAGTAGCATATTATGGTCCTGTCATTAATTGGGCTCTGTACACGTGACATTCGCAAATTCAGGTATCAGTTGCAATTTCTTTTGCATATTTTTTTTTATTAGATTAAAAAAACAAAGGAAAATTAGCATATAATCGTTCTGAAAACGTAGTCGTGAGTCGTAAACAATAGCAAGTTCCACGTGTCGATACGTCCGCCGCATAATTACAGCTCTAATCGCCGGCAACAATTAATGTCTGGCTGATATATTAATCACAAATCACAATACGTATTAAACTCGATAGCCAACACTCGTAGACGAACGAAATAGATGAACATAAGATGGAGCTCTTTAACTTTTATTGGTTAGGAGACTTAGGGGTTAGTTCTATTCGCCATCGTAGTAAAGATTAAAAACTGACGCTTAATCTACGGTAGAACTTAATACAAGGATCGGGACGCAATACCAATAAGTACATTAAGTAAAGACCGTTTAATTAAATATAAAAAATAACTTGAAATTTACCTACACTGTTACTGCTGCTGCAACAGTGCTTACTGCTTTATATAGTCGACTCAGTCCCTTAATTGAACTCAATTTAAATCTGCAATATAACTGACAATATACCATATTAACGTAAATTTTTATCAGTTTTCATCCGTTTAACCGTATACGTTTTTATTATTATTATTGAAAGCCTGGTGTCCTTCCCCCGATTTTTCCATTGCACCCGTATGCAACACGTATGCAACCACATACGTATATAAATACTTAATATTGCAACATCCTGATTTCCGACTCTACCTACTACTACTAGTGACTTAAGCCCATACGTTATAAGTCGTTGGCAGCATTCAGTTATGATGGATGCGAGAGTTGCTTTTCTTCCATAGTTGCCGATTAATTGTGCTAAATGGAACTGTAAAACGTATGCTCCGCCACGGCTTCGCCTTGGGCTTTGACGGGCGGATTGCTACAGATCAGATATAATACTCTTGGTCTATATTATTATTGTGTTCGCTATAACAATATATCGAGTTTAGTAGTAAAGTGGGAGACATTTTCAAGTTCTCACGCAGGACGGACACATTGATATTTTTATTTTGTTTCGGTTTCGAGATAATGTTTGCTAAAAACTAAATCTGTGGCTATAAAATAACACATCCGAGTGTGCATTTTTCTAAAGTGAGACCTACTGGAGATTTTTTCGTCTCCAGGATTTCCAGGTAGATTAAATAAATAAAAAATTCAAACAAAATACAAATAAAGTTTAAAATATTTAGTATAAATTTACACTCCGGCAATTTAAATATTGTTGGTCTTTGCTGAGCTTGAGTTGAATGGCGTGATGAAGCAAATATAGCAGACTTATTTCTCGAACAGTTATTATAGTAAAATTAGCCTACCTATGTTGTCAGACCCTTAATTAGGCATATAGTGATTTGATTAGCACCTTGGTCCAGTACATTGCTGCAAGGTGGTCGGTGCTAAATGGATTGCCTGCACGTACCTACTGCATTTCAGCGGAAACCCTATAGCTTAGTACTACTTAGTTTACAACACTTACCTGGTGAAGTTAGTATAGCAAACGTGTTTGATGTAGGAGGCGGGCGGCGCGTGCGCCGTGACGATGCTGGCAAGCACCTGCTGGTCGGCCGGCGCCAGGCGGATCGTCTCCACGCGCTGAACCGCGTCCCGGTGGAACCCTACAAAGATAAATATTATTACAATAGACTCGACATGGATACCTACTCCATGCTCGCTCCCGACAATAAACTATTCTTCTATTTTCGAATAATCTCACAGTTTTATTTTATAAACACGTCGGAATCGGTCGATCTATAGATCTGCCACAAACTAACAGACTGATAAAATTTAGTAAACAACCCTGTGTTTGCGTTGAGAATACGAATATTTGTTAAATGTGGCTTTTTCAATCCCAAGTGTAGGGAATAGTGGTTAAAACGCTGCCCATAGGCTCAGATATTTTTCTAAGCCACATCAATTTGCATTCCACTGCAGTTATTAGCGCAACATAGTTTCAACTGTCTCAAGTCGCAATGTTCCATTATGATCATCTAGCATCTAGCCATTGTATTGGCTTTAGCAATTTTTTATCTGTGAGTAATGTAATATCTAGTCACACAGAATACACATACAAATGAAATGACATTGTAACAGATTACCAATAATTTGCATTGTGATTGAACTCAGGAACGTTAAAAAAAAATATTGCGTAGGTATAAATTCCATGAGAGCCAATATTTTGGATCTAATTATAATGATTACCTATATAAGCCCGCAGGACACAAACGACACCCGTTGCTACACCTACTAAGTAAGTACCTACCTACCTATTATACTTACTTTACTCTTTGGGTTCCGTACTCTTTAGTATTTATTTTGTTGTTATAGCGGCAACAGCAATACATCATCTGTGAGAATTTCAATTGACTGTCTAGCTATCACGGATCATGAGATCCAGCCTGGTGACAGACAGACAGAAGGACAGACGGACAGAGGAGTCTTAGTAATAGGGTCCCGTTTTTACCGTTTGAGTGCGGAACCCTAAAAAGTACTACGTCAAATAAATTCTCTTTGATTTCGAATTTGACTGGAGGCGCTAATATTCAACAAATGCAAATTATAATGACAGTAAATACCATCCAAGTGTTATAAGTGAATGTTGTTTGGCAGAACCCATAATTAGTTTCAGATACTAAAGTAGGTAGCCAGCTCCGTGTGAGGCCTATTGCTTTTTATTTTTATACGAAGTTCCTGCAACTCCATCAGAGCGAAAGCTATTAAAGCAATTTTATCTGCCTACTACTACGCGAAAGTATTAACTTGAGATCGAAATTTATTCTTAGAACGATCTTGGGTTAGTCATACAATTTACTTAATTTGCACAAATGCTTAAAACATGTAACCAACGGATGAAACGGTCGATTTTACAATGAAGTCTTTAAAGAAGGCACAAAAGCTGAGCTAGTTCGAAGATAAAATGGATTTTTACACTTCCAATATTCTCGTCTAGAAACTTTGCTTATCTCATATAGCGACCATACGACTTGTTTATATAAGAGTGTACTTTTACATTAGGTACAGCAGCACCATTTACGTCTATAACAAAGTGTGTAAATTTTGCTTCATCTTACAGAACAATAAAGATATCTTTTTATACCGTGTTATAGACGTAGATGTTGCTGCCTAATGTAAAAGTACACTGTTGTACACCATACCGGCGCGCGCAGTATTGTTCAACTCCTAATACTTCTGGCATCTAACTCACCAAACTGATTCCTGGCCGCTAGCCGGCGCAGCAGCTCCATGAAGGTTTGACTGCCGACCTTCGGCACGCGGTTGAAGAACAGCAGTTCCATGCCTGCGCGCGCAGTATTGTTCAACTCCCATGGCTCGGGAACTATCTCTTCTAAATACTGCTCTATTTCTTCTTGAACATCTTCAGGCTCTGCTTCTAATGTGCGCTGAGGTTTTTTGCGCTCCTGTTAAGCATATATAATTATTAGTAAATAGGCTATGAAGTGGTGACTATTATAACTACCGGGGGTCACAAAATTACCGGGGGTTCATTTAAACACGGCAGTATAATAAGTAAACTAATGAAAAAGTGACCATATTGGTAGCCATGTCACGAATTAACACTGGTCTAATGGTGGTGGTGTGATACAGAAGTTGTTATGCTTATTTCTTGTAGGTACGTCTACGTTTACGACTCATCGTGTATTATCACTAAACACAATAATTATAACAGAAGGTAATATATAAAGCCAAATTAATCATGTCAATATTAAACGACTTCGTGTGAAGGTAACACAAGCGCCACGCAAAGCAATTAATATATCCCGAGTCCATCTTAATGATTCTCATTTGTGACAGATGTGTTATTAAGAGGTAGAAAATAGACTAACCGCGCCGGTGTGCCTGCGAATAGCCTCGAGCGCCTCTTTGTGCTCTTGCGCCGACGCATACCCCGCTAGGCCCGTCTCTATCCCTGGAACAAAAACACATCGTGAGAGTAATGCAATAAAAATAAGCTGACTAGTGGCGGCTGTTCATGTCCGGAGGATCTCTCGAGCTATACATAAATAAAATTCTGAACATCCTGCGCACATAATATTTAATTACTTACACTGTGATCCAGTAACTGACATATTTACATATATGTACTAAAATGACAGGCACGCACAACGATAATAATATTCAATACACAATTTAATGACGTGCGAATTGCATAGACAATTGTACGAGCTAAAGTTATGACAATCCATACAAAATGAATTCGTATACAGTTATTCCGATCGACATAGCGATGCCGTAACAAGGCTCTAGGGCGATAAATTTCTCAGCGGCACGACCGGCGCCGGCGCACGAGGTGACCTACGACTTGATGCAAAATTGTCTCTCGCGAATCGGTAATGGCTGGTTTGTCGTTCACGTGGCATAACTGTCCATTGTAATGACATGTAGATAGTGGGTGTTGTAGATGTTATTGTCTTTTGATCGTTCGTATGTAGGTACGTAAGTTCTAACTCATTGCGTCGGGGCGGGGTTAAACCATGACCTCCGCCTTGAAAGCACGTCTTACCGATAGGTCACTAACACCTAAAAGATACCAGGTACCTAAATCTAGACAAAATAGTACCAGAATTTAAGTCCCCGGCAAGCTCGGCCGAATTGCACCTTCCCATAAAAACGTAATTCCGGTCTCATTTTAAAACTACGTGTTGGATTGTAATGAAACTTTGCACATACAAAGACATGAGGTATATCTAGGTCTGTAATTAGTTTATATAGCTCCGGTTTATAAAACAAATAAAATAGAGTAAAAACAAGTTTTGTATGTAAAACTTAAATTCGCTGTATTTTTTTAACTATGGTATCTGAAGCTACATAAACTAATTACAGATATAGATATACCTTATCCTATTTAAATGAAAAGAAAGAAAGTTTAAGAGCAATCTAGCTAGTCGTTTTAAAATGAGAGCGGAACTACGTTTGTATGGAGAACCGAGATTTGCCGGGGACCCTTAAGTGTGGGATAGAAAAATAGTTAGAATACCTATTTGTAAGATCGACTTGAACCATGGAGTCATACTTTAGCAATGATAATACATAACTATGTACCTATTCATATGTGTCAGCACAACACGTATTATGTTTATGTATAGGTATCTGTGTAAGGGAGGTGACCAGCCGATTTCTAGATTTCTACTCATATATAGAAGAGGCTATCTATAAAGAAATTGAAGGAATTATGTATTGAGTTTCACATTCCGTTGCAGTCGGTTACATCATAATATTAGTAGGTTTAGAAATCGACTTTAGTCTAAATATATACCTATTCGTGTCATATAAGCAAATAACACAACGTAACAGTCTAGACCAGTCACTCTAGAACAGGGAAACAAAAATAGCAGTTAGTAATCACAATGCTTCCTAAATATATGTGAAACGACGTAAGAAGCGAAAACAAGCACGCCGAAAATAAAAGGTGCGGAGAATTACAATTACTTAGGTACTTAAAATCTTACTTGAGTCTTAGCCTCAAATGAAATTGAAAACGGAAACAACCAAATGAAAGTATTAAAATTGTGATTGAATTTTGAAAATTCTGATTTTACGGCATAAAACCGAGTATGTTGTGAGAATGCCTATCTACAATTCTCTTTTCACCACGCCAACTGGTAAAGAGATTGTTCAAAATCTGATAAGAAAGTTGCATTTTGTTCACATGTGAGGCAAAGTAATCAAACGCAAATTTTGAGTGGTTTTCTTATGTTTGCTGATAGAATTGACTTTTAAATTTAAATGATTTTGAATGATAAATATTTAATAAAATTCATTTTTAATCGATTTGATTTTGTTTGATATTTTACAGTTAGTATTTTCCTTGTGTTAGTGTGGTGAAATTTTTTGTGTTTCACTCGGTGACAAAATTTGTTTAACCTTCGTGCCCTGAAACCCTCGCAACGCTCAAGATGCTATTTTTCGAACCTTTTTTGGAATCTTTCGCTTGATCCTGAGTATTGCTGATTTATACTTGTATCAATATTAGCACGAGAGGTTAAACAACAACTTTGCCCCCTTGTAAAACAATTAACCATTTCCCAATGGATCATAAGTTAATATAAGTAATTTTTATTAATGTTGTTTATTAACAATTTCAACGCTAATTTCATCTCTAATCTTAGTATTTATCTTCGTTTGCATTTCCCACTTTTCGACATCTTTTCCTCCACTACTTGTCTGTAGCTTTCCGGTTTTATAAAACCAACCAGCTTCTTAGATTTTTTAGTTTTAAATATGATCCCCGTTTATTCTAAATTCCTCACCACGCGGCAGGTGTAGACACCTATAGTTTTCACTAGTATCGTTACCACGGTCACCTCACTCACTGCTTGAAAGCGGCCATCGCTGTGAGATCCGGGCTTTCGCCAGAACAAAGCTTCCGATGATCCCTTTCGATACGCACTTGAATGGCCTCAGAATTCCAGTTTTCGCTAATAAAACTAGTTTAAGTATTCAGTATTCAACCTACGCGAAGATGCGTGGTGTAATTCAAGATAAGAGTAAATGAATTTAAATTAATTACTGACAGCTTTATTGCAGCGCAAGAAGATCTATGACACTATTGGTTAATAAGAAAGTTACATACGGTAAATAGTGCAGTGTTAATGTCAAAGGTTTAGATTAGATGAATTAATAAATATGAGACTTAATAAAAAATATTTTTTACGTGTTTTGAAGTGTTTTTCTTAACTGCGGTAAAAATACTTTGAAGGGCCTAAGCAGGCTGTACTATACGATTCCAAAAGATAAATAAAAAAAGAGTAAGCGGGAAAGCGAAAGAACAATGTATTAAACAACCACAACAACAATCAACAACAATGTATTAATGTATGTACTTTAAGTAATCGGTAAAAAATGGCGAAATATGTGGCAAATGTTATTAAACGTGTTGGTATTAGGCAGGTTTAGCTATATATGAATTGGAATTATAAATACCTAACTCTTCTGGTACTTCAGAGCATTATACCATTAAAATTACTCCATTAAGGGGCGAAAGGCCGCGTAATAGTAGCAAGAAATTGAGCAAAAACCATCTGCTTCCCATTAGAGTCCAAACTAGTAAGCTCTTCCTAGCGAGCACAAAAACTTCATAGTCACTTCGCATGATAACGTCCGTCGAATAATATAAATAAGACGGCTTCTTTGATATCATAGGTGTAATAATGATATCGACGAGAAAAAGTATGACGAATCTAATGTAGCCTACGTAGCGGGTCGTATCCGGTCAAGCATCATATTGTCAAGATTGTCAAGAAGGAGCGCGATTTAAAGTTTTTTTTTAGATAGCTTGTGACATTGCAAACCTTGTTACATTTCTGACTTACGCTACAATACATCAGTCATCGTTAACGTTGTTAGTTCTGACTAATTTCTTTATTCCAATTTCGTCGTGTCACGACCTACCTTTAAAACAATCAAATTTACCTCCACAAGGAGCAAAGACAGCGTTAAGCGCGATTTATCTTCAACATTATTTAATTGATAGTTTAACTGCTCAATTATTCAGATGATTACTAGCCGATATCTCAACGCCGTTGATCTTAATCGATGATAAATGTTGAATATAGGTCTGTTCACTGATTAACATTCATGATAAATGGACTATTATGGCCAATGAGTATGCCCCGGATAACCCCTGCTATGATGTCTTAATCGTTCATTGAATTTTTGACATGTCGAAATCTTGATTGTGAATAGAGTAATGTCTAAATAGCATATTTAACCCCGTCGGTTAATAACTGCAAATGTAGAGCGATAGAGACATTTGCAAACGAAATATTGTAAATTCGTAGAAAATTATGATGGACGTTGCGTGTTAATGTTAATGAAATTCATTATCTGCTTAATGATTACAATTAGGAGGCGCGCGCCGCAAATGATTAAGCCGTAGCCTCAGGTGAGTTGGCGCGTTATTCCAAAGTATTCCAGTCACAAGAACGTTGATAAGTAGGTGGATAAAAGAGAGGTGAATAAGTATTGTAGTACGTAGCCTCTCAGATTGCCAGTGTTCGGAAAAAGGAAAACATGCACTTTTGCGGCTGATGGTACAAACAAAATCATATCATACGGCTATTCCGCCAATGATATGACTGAACTATTGAAATACCCAAAAAAAAATTGTTAATAAAGATTGAGAGATCAAAGTTACACGATTTCATACCTGAATGTTGAGGTTCGAACGGACGTGTGAAGTAACTCGGCATGATTTAGATCTCTGAAAACATTATCTTTTGTAGGTAATCACGTATAATTACGCTGTACCTTGAAAAAATCTATACAGCTGATCAGGACGCGTAGCCAACATACCAATCGCTTACGCTACGTAGTGATCGAAACGCAACTGTCACTGTCGCCCTAATAAAGAATGATAGAGAAACACAAAGCGTTCCGTTGTCGTAGCGATAGCGATTGTCACCTTGGCTAGGCCAGCTGTTACGAGAATAAGAGCGTTTTCACATTGTCCGATCCGATATCGCGGCGTAGTCAGGCCGCGGGAGCGCGCCCGGGCGTTGTCTTTAGCGGTCACGCACACTACAACAAGCATTATGCCTATACATACGCACACAAACAAATATTATCGTTCCGGCAGCTGATGGGGGGCCCGACATGGCTGAATTTATCGGAAGCGCCTTTCCGATATCGGATGTCGGAAGGCGCCAATGACAAAAACAGCTGCAGGAGAATGCCATTGGCATTACGTACGCCTTTTTTGCGTTATTAACTTATTAATCGTTTTTTAGTAGGTAATAATGATTTATTACCTATGATTCTTCTTCTTGAGTATGATTCTTGATTTATGAGAGCGCTGGTGGCCTAGCGGTAATAATAAGAGCGTGCGACTTGCAATCCGGAGGTCGCGGGTTCAAACCACGTCTCGTACCAACGAGTTTTTCGGAACTTACCTATGTACGAAAATCATTTGATATTTACCAGTCGCTTTTCGGTGAAGGAAAACATCGTGAGGAAACCGGACTAATCCCAACAAGGCCTAGTTTTTCCCCTCTGGGTTGGAAGGTCAGATGGCAGTCGCTTTCGTAAAAACTAGTGCCTACGCCAATTCTTGGGATTAGTTGCGGACCCCAGGATCCCATGAGCCGTGGCAAAATGCCGGAACAACGCGAGGAAGATGAATAATAATTTATTAAATGTATAAATAAACATACACTTTACTTCCTTCCGACATCCGATATCGGATCGGACAATGTGAAAACGCTCTAAATGCCCACTGACGGCCGTGTAAGGCCGATAGGCACATTTAAATTTATCCGAGTGCTTTGGTTTAGTTAATCCGCTTGGCATCCTTTGGTTACGGAACCATAAAATGGAATGATAAAACTGTGACAAATGTACTGAGCGGTAATTTGATTTCAAGGAAACAAGACATCGAAAGAGAGTGTCGGATGATTTTAAATGTTAATGGTATATGGTAGCGGTATTAATTTTTGTTTTATTGTCATGTTTGTTTTAGGTGATATTTTACTATTTATACTATGTTTGGTGTGTGTATTTAAGTCCGATAATATTTAAATATCTAATACATGTCAACGTACACTATCATTAAACTTTAATACGTTTTAAATAGATGTATTAACATGTTATACCATAATCTCGACACAGATTAAAATAAGATTGTAGACTACAAGGGTACCTAAGAAAGAGAAATGGTTTACGATGACTCCGACAATTTTATACTTAATATCACATTTCATTCCGACATCATACGAGTACGAGCAGCTAATGTTTTTGCACGTACGTAAGTAATGAGCAAAGTGAAGCAAGTGAAAACTCTCACGCCACCCGTCAGCGGCCGTCAGACGTCCAAGGAGTTTATTCAGATCTTAAAAATATCATACCAACAATTATCTCTGTCGTTCCTCCTTGCACTGGCATAACTATAGTGAGCTAGACACGCCGAGTTCAAAATCATATTGGTAACATATTTTTAATATCTAAATATGCCTCCGTCCGTACAAGAACTGCAGGATGTCCAGGGACAACTTTTTACATTTTTAATTAAACCTCGTCTGTTTTCCTTAATTGGGCCCGCATTCTGTCTTCGGAGAAGCTATCCGCTAACTCCTAGATGTAACAAACGTTGTCTTCGTACCGCGGATGGAGATACCAGTTCCTTGATGATAAATAAATTTAAAGTGGCTCAGTAAATGGCGTAATTAGGGGTTTCAATAAACTGCAAAAACAGTGGAACAACGAGCTAACGACTTTCATCTCTTAGGGGCCTATTTCTCGAACGATATTACTTAGTCTAATCTTATTAGTGTGTTGTCATGCCCACTCATACGATTTGACAGTTCGTGGACTAATAATATTAGTCTAATACCGTTCGAGAAATGGGCCCTATGTCTTTATAGCGTACAGACAATTATATTTTTTTTAATGTTTACTTGAAATATGACTTGTAAGGGCAGTAATTATTTTTAATCGTTGCAGTTTTAACGCTTGCTTTTCTCAATAAGTCGTGTTGTCCTAAAGCGATAAACAACACTAAGCTCAAAGGCTCATAGCTGTGGAGAATCGAGATTGTATTGAAGAAGGTACAGATGCCCATTATTTATGCTTTCACATTGAAGATAGTGCAGCGTCAGTGTCCGGTAGCCCCGGGTGATTTCTACTTACTCGTAATAAATAACATTCTTCGATAGCAGAAGTCTATTTAAATTAATAGTGTAATTAGAAAATAATCAATAAGTTAAAACAATACTGTATTTAGGCACGATCGGGCGGTCAATCAAACCTTTTATCTGTTTCATCAAGCTATTACTACTATTCTACATATTATTATAATAATTCCTTAATTTTGAGGTCCGGCGGTTAATTAAATTTAACCTCAGGCCACTATAGGACCTATTATATATCAAAGAACATTCCAATCAAATTGTAAAGTTCTTTCATCATTTCTAATTGTCTTATAGCCACTTGCACCATCCTACTAACCCGGGGTTAACCGGTTAAATCTGGAGTTACCATGGTTACCAGTACAATTTGACACTGGGTTAAGGGTTTAACGGGTTAACCCCGGGTTAGTGGGATGATTCAAGTGGCGCTTATTGACATAATTATACTCGTACATGCTGGTAATAGGGGTTTAATTGTACTGAATTCCAGCAAGGTAAAACAGCCCTTTTTACTAGCTTTTTCCCGCGACTTCGTCTGCGTGGAAAAAGTTCCGGCAGTTAGAGAAAAGAGAATATATAGGATAGAGGGGTACTGTCATAGTAAATTTTGTAATCACAGTAAATTTACTGCCATCTATCGAAACGATTAAAACTAAAAATCAAAATATCAAAAAATGTCCATATACATTTTTTGATATTTTGATACCTAAATGAAAACGGTAAGTTTTTATCTAGTTTTTTTTAACAAAATTCTTCATTTCTGCAATGTCTACGTGTAGGACAAAGTATTGAGGTATTTTGCATGCGAATCGCTTACGAAATATTTGCTTTAATTCCGAATTACTTTGTCAACTTGCGTATTATAGTAAAAGTAAATTAAAAAGTTTTATTAAAAAACAAGCAGCTTTAAGATGAAACCTATATTACACTATAAAAAGGCAAGCCAAAAAAGAAGCAGGCTCGGAAAGTCGAAACAATGGGTCCTAATTTTCCTTACGTAACGATGGAATGCTCCGTATATTTTATTTATATTATTATTTTATTCATTTTAGGGAAAACAAACAACTATACAATATAATGTTACATTTAGTAGTACAGTAAAAATTAACATATGCATAGCCAACGACATTATCCACAGATTACAACAAAGTTATGCAATGGTTGGCACAAAAAAGTACAGTTAATTATTCGAATTAATATTTAAATAGGGAGAAATTATATGCTACGTTAATTACGTTAATTGCATATTATATATATAGATAAACGATTTTTTTATTTGTATTTATTATTTTTATATGATTTTGACTCCTGTTCTTTTACTGATATGTGTTGAAATTGTTAAATAATTAACGAAACCGTCAACGCCATCTAGCCGAGAATAGGCCAAAGGTTGGTATTGGTGGTAGCGCCATTGGTGCGAGAATGAAATTTTATTGATTTCCGAGGCACGTTTTTTCCTTAGACTAAATAAATTTTGAGCATAATAAGCCTAATTGCTTACACCAATTAACAGGCAATTCATTAATTTTCTCATTTCCACCCCCCTTTTTACCCTCTTTAGGGATGGCTTCCGACATAACTCCCCGGGAATCAAACTATCTCCATGACAAATTTAAACGAAATCCGTTCAGCGGTTTAAGCGTGAATAGGTAACAGACAGACAGACAGACACACTTTCGCATTTATAATATCAGTATGGAAGTATGGACTATTTAGTACGGATTAGACCATTAGTATGGATAGAGTACCTACTTTCGCTATGCTTAAGATCATAATGCATGCTTTATAGGGCCGTCATTTAAATCCAAAGCAGTTTTTACTTTACGACAGTAAAAAATGCTTTGCACACGACGCATAAAACCGGCACTTATCCTTCATTCTGTGCTAGTGTGCTGATGCTTCAGTGCCCTATAAATTCCTCGTGGGAACCCATTTACCTATTATAACAGATAATCATCGCGCATGCGTCCATCAGAAGCTTAACTATTCGCAAAAATAGAGCAAGAGGCAAACTACACTGTTGTTTTATGCACATTTCTGTTTAAACCGTTAGTGCGTTATTATAATAATTCATAGCAAAGATAGATATAACTCCGTAATAGATGGATACAGTCTAAGGAAAAAACGTGCCTCGAAAATCAAGAAAATTTGATTCTCGTTCAGAGGGCGCTACTAGTTTTGGCCTACAGTCGTATAGATGGCGTTGACGGTTTCGTTTGTTATTTAACAATTTTAACGCATATCAGTGAAAGAACATGGATCAAAATCATAAAAATAATTAATGCAAATAAAAAAAAACATTTATCTATATTTAAATACATTCTATCGTATTTTTATAAATCTTCATTTTTAGTTTTAAAGTGTGTCGACAGATGGCAGTGAATTTACTGGGGTTACAAAATTTACTATGACAGTACCGCTCTAGTATAAGTTACTCTATGTTCATAGGGATAGGTATTACACAGAAGCGTAGTTTATATGTGTTTATATTTTATGGATATTGCATTGCAAATGCCATATTTTTTTAATAAACGACTAAGGTAATTATTGAGTGCCTATCTAATAAAAAGGGTAACACTACATCATTAGCGTAAATGCTCCAGGGTTTGTGGTGGACATTTAACTTATATCAGGTCGAGGTGTACAATATGCAATAGCCATGCTTTGTAATATAAACGTAATTAACTGTGCTTGACTTTTTAACGGCTAAACTACAGAACCGAGTTTTATTAAATATAGACATAGGTATAGAGAATTGATGTAGTCGACGATAAGCCTCCTGCATCACCACACCACAGGAACAGCTAGTATGTATAAGTAGGTACATGTTATGATGAGTTGATGACTAACAGCAATATTATAAAAAAAGCTGAGTCAGTTCAATATTAATGGTATGTGTGTGTGTGTGTGTATGTGTGTGTGTGTGTGTGTGTATGTGTGTGTGTGTGTGTGTGTGTGTGTGTGTGTGTGTGTGTGTGTGTGTGTGAGAGAGAGAGAGAGAGAGAGAGGAAACTAGACATTTACATTCTAAAGCACTTAGGTCAGTACGAGTAGGTATATTTAATGGCCTCATCAGAAAAAGTCTTTAATATCTTATAGCTGTAATAATTTTCTTTTTTCTTTTGCCAGCTTAAATCTGCCAATGCAGTGCCTTCTTCTGTTTCCTATGTAGGTACCCATAGTCAGATGCGCGTTATTTTGGGGCTATGTGTGTGTATACAGAGCGTAATGGATTTTTTTCATATTGTTAGAGTAGTCCATCCGAACTATTAGCTAAACAAGTGACAATACAATGGTACTTAGATCAGGCTAGCATAAATTAACTTTGATCCTTGATTAGTACGAGTAGTCTGTTCGGAAAGAGGAAGTCGTGGAATGTATTGGGCCCCATACATTTCAAAGTCTGGCCTAGCCAAGATGACAATAGTACATTGACAAACGTCAAACGGAAAGGATAAATAGGTATCGGGATGACAGATGCTACGAAAAGTCACGTGACAATTCTCATACTTTATATAAGTTTCGATTGTAGTTTTGTATCAACGAGTCATCTTTGCTAGGCCCCCTGTTATAGGCTACTGTCTTTAGTTCCTATGCTGCGAAGTAAAGGTAACGTGCATCTGCTGACGGAAGGCGTACTGCGTACTTGCACCTGTAACTTTGCTACATTCTACATAAGCACCAGCGAATTCCTAAATAACGTAAAACCCTACCTACATAATATTTTCACATAAAAAAAATCAGGCGAGAAAATATTTTCTGGTCGCTTAGAACATGTTTGTTATGTATTCGTTTAGAAACATATGTCTACTATGACGTAATTAATGGGTTTCGGTTACATATCCAAACAGAATTGAGTTGAATTAATGACGATATTGCAGAAGTTTTTCCTGATACAGAAAGTCAACCATGGTTGCAGGTATTTCAATTAAAATAGGTTATTCTCGACATGTGCTAAGTGCATATTAGATTTTTCATGCCTATATACCTATATAATATCTCCATGTCGCAGCGTGACTTCAAAAGGACGTATTGCAGGTTACAGACGTTACAGTTTATAGTTTTAGACGCCTGTAAACAATCGATTAGCAATAGTCGCGTTACATATGTATGTACACTACACTTTATGGATGAATGGAATTTATCAATTAAGTGGGTATGCACTTTTCTGCTCGCTGTGCAGACTCTGAGAGACAATTTGGGCTTGAACCGAAATGTGAAAATAAATATATTCTTTAAATGTTGCAGCGATCTACTAAGACATTTGTAAAAAGGAAGTGAAAATGGCACTGAATAATTATTAGGGCGGAGGCTACTTTACAATAAGTTTACCAATTGTCAATTGACAGTGTAGAATATGGAATAAGGATGATGGTGAAATAGATTTTTTTCTTAATAAGTGGAATTCTATATTCAGTAAAGTCACATCTTTTGAATTAAATATACTTACAATGTATGATTAATACTAATAAAAAATATGAATATGAATACTTACCTACTGTCGCATTTTAGTGGAAATAATTGTGCAATAACGTGTAATTGTGTTTCGTAGTGTAATACGCGCGGAAATGTTTTTTTGACAGGCATGTAAAAACTGCGCTCAGGCGCTCGCTGTCAGTAATGTATGATAGACCTAATGACGTTTTAATGGCCCAATATTTTATATGAGGATGGCAAGGTTACCCGAGAGTAGTTCGGACAATTTGCACCTTAGAATGACTGTTCATTGTGAACGTTGTCTGTAGGTATATTATTTTTCTCACACTTACATAATGCTTACAGGGAAGGCAAGGTAATTTGATTTACAATGCATGTGCTCGAAAAGTGCGTTTCCTACGGAGCCATATCCAGGCGCGGATCCACCGTTGTGGGCAAGATGGGCATGCCCACAACCTTTTTTACACTTTCACGGTATATTGCATGTATATTGAGATCGATAGGCCTTCATAAAATAAAAAATAAAAACAATGAATCGTGCGTGATTCGGAACGCAGCAAAGAGCCATAGACAAAAATGGTGATACTTTTTGTCACATTTTTACAACATATTATCTGTTTCTTTTTGGCGCATGAATATGTATTAGAAAAAAAGAGATGACTACTGGTTGGAAGCGCGCACTCGCGCAGACCATAGACAATAGACAGATCTACTAATTTAAAAGCAAGAGTGTATTGAGTTGTATGCATGCACATGTAGATTCCCGCCAAAATGCCAAAAGTTCCGAGGCAAGCCGCCATTCTTGAAAAGTTTTTTGTTAATGTCAGTCAGGGTAAAATAGCTGTGATAGTGTGATTGTTGTTTCGACACAATGGTAAGTTATTTTAATGAAATTATTGCTATTTTACCGCTCTAATGCAATGCCCTACTCTATATATCATTTGTAACTTTATTTTAACTTTGTTTTTTGGTCATTTCGGCTAGGGTTTACCTAAACAATCAGAGCAATTTATCGCTCTGATTGTTTCTCGACGTGTAAGTAAGCTACTCTATGTATATTACTTTTATAATAAAACAAAGTTACAAATTATCCAATAAAATATTCATTACCTACATTGTTTATCGATTTATTATTTGTACCTATGATATTTCGTGTTGTGTGTGATTTGTTTTCTTGAGGGGGTTTTTTGGCGTCTTCTAGTCAATGACTAAGTAAATATCTTGAAAATTAAATCCTACAACTACTCACGCAGCTGTGCAATAGGTATATATTTATGGGGCATATCATGCTATCTCGACTGAACATTTAGATTTAAAAAAATTAATTGGGTAGATTCTTTATGTACCTAGTCAAATATAAAATAATTTACCTACATATTTAGTGGTCGATTGAGTAGTAATGGAATACCTCATACTATAGGGAAATAAGTCAGCTAAGCGTAACTACGTTTACTAAGTATTAGGTTCAAGGGAGTTTAAAAATGATTCATAATACGTATGTATTATTAGTAATTTTCAAACTTTACCATACTATATATTAAGTAAGGAAACTGGTATATGGAGTACTCTATGCTTACTTATTTATCTAAGATTTGTACCCTAACATCAAAATGTTTTTACAAATATTAGCAACTCTCCCGGTTAGCGTTGCTACCGCAGAGAGATCTTTTTCTACTCTTCGCAGAGTAAAATCTTGGTTGCGGGCCTCAATGGCAGAGGAAAGGTTATCCGGGCTAGCTCTCCTGAATATACATAAAGATACGAACCTAGATATAGATCAAATAATCAACGTTTTCGCAAAAAAGAAACGTAAGCTTGAATTTGTAATTTAAGTATATACTTAAATAGCAAAATCAAACTTACGTTTGGGTGCTCCCACAGTTATACCTCGTTACCTCGCGCGTCCAATGATGATGCCTATGACAGTTCATTTTTGTATGGAACAGCTGTCACGTAAAATGTTCGTACACTTTTTTGGAAGTATAGCACATTCGTTTATTTAGAACTGTACTAATTAACTAATAAAAATACGGTATAAACATAAAATATTTCTTATCTTAAGTTCTTAAGCCTATTCAAATTTGACTTTGGAAAGTAGGTAAAGGTGTAAAACTGAGTCAAAAGTAGTACCTTAGTAATAAATATAATAAATAATTTTTCATAACCTCGATACGAATGACTCCCTGTATATAGGTACATAAGTATATAACAGATTGGCTCAAATATTTTTTTGCAAAAAATTATTGTAAACAAAGAGAGTGGTGCAAAACTGAATCATTGCAAATAAATATGTATGAAGCAGACCACTGATTAATTTTTGCACGTAGTATTTATTTCTGCAATAATTACTAGATTTAAGATTTGAGAGAATTGCTGTTTATTATAAGACGCGTTACAATAACAAAACAAATTAATAATAAAATTTTATAGGAATGTAAATAGGTATAGTGTTGTAGCACTATACCTATTTACATTAAAAAATCCTATTTTTTTTTAAAGTTCCTACTTAAACCAACTTGTCTGAATTATATTGGTTAAAAAGGAGTAGTTATATTACTAATCATCAGTCATGATCATTATCTTTAATTTCTATTTAAGTAAAAAAAAATAAACTAATTATCTATTTTTAGTTCATGTACGTATAATAACTTGATGGATGTCAAAGGATATTTATGAAGATCTTAGAAGTTTTGTTATGAAAAAAAATAAACTACCCGACTACCCGCCAATCATACCTCTATGATTGGTGCAAAACATGGTAATAACTTTTTAAAGATAAAATTCAACATCCTATTTTCAAATTACTCAAAATGAGAAATAATTTACAGCAAACATAATTGCTTACCAAATTCGTATACCTACATTTGATTCATTTCAAAGTAGAGTAGAATGCGGTTCGGTTTAGCATCTAACTGTAAATAAAGTTATTTAATGTAAAATGTATACTAGCGTTTAATTTAATTTGATATCATTTGAAGTAGCCGAAATTTCATCAAATCGGTTCAGTAGTTGTAAATTAAGTCTCGCCTGGTGCATGTCACTTGCTGGTCACACTACAATTTCCGAGACACCGTCAAGACACCGCCCAGTTTAGTGTCCCCATTGGCTTACTAGCTGTGGTTAGTATAGGAAAAAAAAAAAAAGATTGATTGAAATTGATTTGGAATTTAATCAAAACTGACTATATAATTCAAAGCCAAAGTCCTGATGCGCAGGAAAAAGGAAATAGGTAATCAAATTCAAAAGTCATTCATGACTCATAATTGCTTTATGAGCGAACTTAGAGTCGCACTTGGCCGATTTTCGGTTTTCGGGTGGCTGTGACCACAACCTTTTTTGAGGGCTGGATCCGCGCCTGGCCATATCATGCGGAAAGTACTACTTTTCCGCACTAGTGCTTTTTGTTTTCAATTTTTTTTTACAGTACATACGATGCTACTTTCTCGCACTAGTGCGGAAGAGTTAGTGCTTTTTGTTTTCAATTTTTTTAATAATTAAACTTATTTGCCATTATATGTTTTTTTTTACTCGCACAATGCATAGTAAAACATTGTATGATACACGTGCGTAAAGATGATTTCCGACTCGTATTCCTTTATACACTCGTCGGAAATCATACACTTTCCGCACTTGTTGCATAATAGTTATTTTCGATACAAGTGCGGAAAAGAGGAAATTCGAAAAGTGTGGCGATAAATTAAAATACGACCGCAGGGAGTGTTTTAAATCGACACGAGTTGCGAATTACCTATTCGCACGTGTATCGAACAACGTTTTACAGTACATATGGCCCCTTAAACTTTAGACATATGCACAAAAAGGGTACTTTACGCATTAGTGCGAGAAAGTAGCACCATATGTACTGTTAATAGCTATTATTTACGATCAAAGTATTTCTTCTACAATAAGATAGAAGTTAGACTACATTTACAGTCTATTGTAAAAAGTATCGAATTTATAGGTGTTTTTTTTTTTTTGGTGCCTTTGGAATAGAATAGGAATAGAAGTCATAGAATATGGAAATTTGTATTCGGGATATGAACGTCGTATTTATCTTTACCATAGTATATACATACCTGCAATCCTGCATACATACATCGATTCGGTTTTCTTCATATATTTTTACATCAATATCCTTTTCATTTCAGCCCATGAACATAATAGGCCTAGTATCTTAGTACATGTACCCAGTCTCCCATTTATATAAATTTAGTTTAGTTGCAGAATATACCACATTGGATTCCATTGCCATCCAACACTGCAAGTTCGCCAGGTTAACTGATAACAAGGGACAGCTAACGAGCTACAAGTGGTACGCCAGCCTGCCCCCCTACCACCACCTAAGGCTTAGATGCTAGATTCTAAGCGATAGAAACCCATTAGGATTATAAACTACCTACTTACCGCAAACATCGCCTAGCCCATATCAACTCAACTTTATAGCTAATAAACTACCGATGGATCACTAAAAGTCGTACAGAGATGTCATTATATAATTACTGCGACGAGTTAATAATTGTATCTTGTTAAACTTTCTAGGAAAACGACGAATACGTTAATAAGGAAGAAACATTTTAAGCTTAAGTAATACTTTCCGCGTAAAGCTTAATAAAATATAAACATTAAACAGTATTCTCTCATTTTCATGTAGGTACGTGCTTGAGAAACCCAGCGTGCAACATCTGATGTGTCGCACTGGTTGACACGAACATTTCTACAATAAAAACTAAGCGTCGTTTTGACCAGCAAAAAAGTGAATTTCCAAGAATGATCTGCGCCGCACGTACTACAGAGAAACAACGCTGCGGTGAGAGATTTCACGGGAGTGCTCTATGCCATGGTAATGACATTTAGAGGCATGACTGTCGCAGCCGCGAGTACCGTATTGCGACCACTGGCTGCACGACCACGTCGGTAATGCTCACAGGTAATTCTAATATCGAATACACGCTTTTATATCCAAGAGTTTTGTCGTATAGGTAGGTTCATTTCATGCTGTGACAACTCGAGACCCAACATCAGTCAAATCATTCTGTAATGAGAATTCGACATAGGAATGGGCATTCAATGGGAGTCGTGCAGGTTCCTGCATTTTCGCTTACACACTCACGTGAAATAATTTTATGATCGGTATCAATAACTAATGGTAATTTTGTGTTTTTTCTACGTTCCATGACAAAATGCAGGCCAACGTTTTTTCTAAAAGTATTGGCACCTAATAAAAAATATATAATCGGTACCTACACAGCACACACACAACACCTGCACACGGTGTTTATTTTAAAACTCCGTTAACCTCGGGAAACTGAAAGGCATTATTTTTTTTTACTTTTTTTAGAGTTCCGTACCTCAAAAGCAAAAATCGGAACCCTTATAGGATCACTCGTGCGTCTGTCTGTCACGGCTTATTTGCTCCGAAACTACTGGACCAATTAAGTTGAAATTTGGTACACATATGTAAGTTTGTGACCCATAAGTCAGGCATAAGGAATAAATGTCCATTTTTATCCTCGACTATATTGATCCTCGCTGCGCTCGAACTAATAAATTGCCTCGGATAAAAATGGATCGCTTTATGCCCTTGTTGTACAATCTAATATTAACCCCACCAAGCAATTGAAAACTATGACATATCAATGACATTTCGAATATCGATCGTCCGCCCGAGATAGTACTTGCGTTTAGTAGCAGCAAATGTATAAACTCATACTAAACACATCAGTATGTAAACAGGCCCTAAGGCAAGTGTACACGCTCGTAGGGGCCTTATTAGATAAAATAAATCATCGATTATCTCCAAAATGGTGTTAATTAGAATACCAGTTTCTTTGAGAAAATGACTTAAATTACGTAAGCACAGAAATGCACCCTTGAATTGAAATAAATTGCCTTACAAAAAACACAGTGTTCGTGTATATTCAAACAGGTTGAATAGTTTGTACAATATCAATATTTTACACATCTTTCGTATCCAAAAGTTCATAACTTATTTTACTAAAGCTACCTTAAGACTTATGTTTTTTCAGGAATAATCAATAACCTTTAACAACATTGTTATTTCACATTCTCAGATATCACTAGATAGATTGGAAATCAATCTCAGTTGTATTCAAATGCGCCTAATACGGAGCCGTCTTGTCTAGATGTCATCGACATGGCAGCAGATAACAGAGTCACGAGCTTTCCGGGTCCGAGCCCGGTCCCGGGGCCCGGAGACCGGGCCGTACCGGCGACGGGCAACGACCGCTCTATGTACAATGGGAAGGACTACATCCGTCTACATGTTGAGATAGTTGGATGTGCTCCCTGGTTGACATTAGCTTTCGGGCGAGACGGAGCTTATGCAAACAATTGATCGAGATCGGCCTGAAGCTCAATGCATTCATATTAATCGTCTAAGAAAGAAAATACCGAGCAAACGGTCTATTTCACATTGCTCATCAATACAATAAGAAACAAATGCAGTAAATGTTTGATTTAACAATATCCAGTAAGTGATCCAACATTTTCTTACAATTTTAATGGTCATTGTCATGTAGATGATACCTACAACGAACGGTTTAACTGCCTTCTTAAGTAAAAGAAAAGTTCTTTGTAAAAAATCGACACAAAACTAACAGTTAGATTATAGGCCTAAATAGTTGTCCAAACGGTTGAATGAAATAACTAACAAAAATCGCTCAATAATAAAAGCTCTTCATATTTAGGTGCATTTACCCACCAGGGCAACAGATGGTTTCACAATACCAGTGGCATATCTAGGTACATAACAAATCTTATATTTATTTTTATTATGCAAAAAAGTATGCATTTTCATAATTTCATGAGCCATTCAGTTTGATTCATGACACCTGATGTCATATCAGATTAACATGTCAGATTAGACTTTCACCATCTCACTTTATGAAGTAATTCAGCAAGTGTTGCATCGCCCATGTATCATTCACATTCATTGCACGTGCTTCATCATAACTAGAAATATTATACGGACGCTTTCTGATCTTATTTATAAGGAATGTACGCAGTATTTTCAGAAAGAAAATGTAATAACTCTCCAACAATGAACAGACCCGTTCACTTTGAAAGTAATTGCTCTATTTCTAAGCTCTCCATCGCAAGGGGTTTTATTTATTTTCCAGGTGAAATTAGACACTCAATTACAGTAACCGCGAAAGTCGAGGCTCGTTCCCCGTAGCTCTAATGGCCCTTCGAACACTAAGTATTGTGTGCCGCCGCCGCCTATACCGGATATGGCATGTGAAAAATAACACAGTATCCTCGTTAGGTCGGATAAAGAAACTCGTGTGATCTTACCAACAATAACATTGACAATAACAAAAACAACACGGCCTTAATCAAGGATCTGTACTTAACAATGACGAAGTATAGGTATACATGAACATAAATGATTTAATAACTAATTAGGGATCATTTGGACACTGAAGATTTGCTTCTTGTGGTCTTAATCCGTGTGCGACTTTGTGTTTTGTCAACTGCGGGGTCTGCAGGCGACATCACATAATATTATAAAAGTGGGCATATTCAATATATGAATACCTCTCTTAAAGTATGATTAAATACGCATTACTGTCTTGGAAGAAAAGATAATACAATACTTATCATCAATTCATCATATAAAATATGCGCTTGTATATATATATATGACTGACCCGTACATTTCTCCTAATGTATTTTAAATAGCAAAATTTTACAGTCCGCCGGTGATACCGTCCACTACAACCAACCAAGTAAAAAACAACCAAGTCGCCATGTCCGTCTTTAAAGTAGTAGAATAATAGACCTGAAGATTCACAAGCCTTCCTTATTATGTAAATTTGTAGTGACCTTAACATCGTGACAATGTTACGTCGTTAGATCGTGTAGACTCGGAACTCCATGGTGATCTTGAGACGTATTATAAACGGTGGCGTGAGCGTAGGCGCGTCGAGCTTCTTGTGCGACGTACGAGAAAACCAGTGTAAAGTAACCCTCATCTGTAAAGCTTGAAATACAATGTTGGGCCAACTGTGACGAATATATAGGTAGAGGTCGCAGTCATGCAGTAGGACGAATTTGAAATGAGCATTTCTAGAAACGTTTGTACCAAAACGTGCGCAAAGGTTCTTTTCTCATATGATAGATGCAAAAATTATGACAAGATGGACGCCACAAGCCACAACCGAAAAAAATCAAGAGGCTTAGAAAAGATGAGCAAGTACACCAATTGGAGGAAGTTCACCAAGATCGTGACAACTGGAGGAAGACACACAAAGTCTTAAATCGCTTGCTTCCCCCAGTACATAATTGCAGAATTACCGCACCGTGAAAAAAAAAAACTTTTATTTCAGGTTTAATAACTTTGCGTAATTGAACTATATCAATCAGAGTTCTCACTTATTTTCATGAAAATGAAATGAAACTACATTAATAACTTTAGCTCATGCTCGGTACCTTAGCGATGGGAATGACATTCTTGAGCGTGGTTCAATGCCGGCCGCCGCGGGCGCAAGCACTGCACCAATACTCAATACAATATGACTATTTTCCGGCCATTTTGTTTGTTTCTCCTTTTGTAATATTGCTTAGAATAATGCAGATACAAGGAAGACAAAGTTTATAGCTTAGTCGACCGCGAGGTCAACGTATCGCAGTGTGCTGCCTTTTGGAGATAGGAATTTCCAGCTGCCATATACAAATACAAATATGTTGCATGACTTTTTATATAAATAAACGACGTAGGTAAGATTAATGTTTTGTAGGACCAACATATAATGGAAAAAATAAACCATCCAGTAATCGTAAAGTGGACATCAAATGCTCGCTTCTAAGTATTTTGATTAGAACGGATGCGAAACTGCGATTATTCGCCGCTCGACAATGTGGCCCGCTCCATAATGCACCGGACAATAAATCCTAATCTCACGCGCATGGACCCCGCGCGCGGTAACGGGACTGGCGTGGGCACGCACGGGCTCGCTCCCTTTAGATACTATTAATCTCATCACTGCCGACAGTTGTAAGATCTACCTAAGGTTACAAAAAACTTGATTCGCAGTATTTACTGATAACTTACTGCATCCAAACCTGAGTTCGAACCTGGACTTATTAAACCCCTATAAATTCTCGGAAATTTTGTATGAACTAAAACATAAACAACAACCAAACTATTTATTTTGATGAATAGGAAGAAGACAATTGCGTATTTTTTTTTTGAGAATTCGCATTATCTTAATGTCAACTCGCGCTGTGTACACAGGTTACGCACTCCTCTAACCTTTTCCGCATATTCCGAAATTAATGCAAAACTTATGTCTTGCGGTACCAAATAAAAATCCTATATTTGAATTTGAAATCTGCCCTGCCTGCTGAAATTTGAAGCCTGCATATACGGAATATTTTTTAAATATTTAATGCTTATGCCAATTCTTGGGATAAGGTTATCGAGAGGACCCCATGCTCCTTTACCGAGCCACGGCAAAAAGCAATTAGGACTACAAAAGCCAAAAGGAAGGCAATTTACAAAAAAAGTATTTACATGACACCAGCGTCACCAGCAGTTGTATTTACTTACTGATGGCCGTTTGTATTGCCAGTAAGTAATCGTTAGTGTCAATTCTTAAAACATGATTTTCAGCTTGATCTTGATACACAAAGATAACAACAAGATGAGGAGTTTAAACACTTTAAACACATACCTACCTAGTTTTTAATTTGCTTTCTTGCCAGTAGAATTCATTATTATAATTACTGAAACGCAATTTGCAAGTAGTGATTAATTCTTAATTGGTTTTGCACTTGCACACTTTAATACTTAATACCGACTGAGTGTATTGTTTTCTTTTACTTAGCTTTGGTACCCATGTAATTTACAAGCTATTTATTTTACGATTATGGTAATCTGGGCCCGTTTATCAAAAGTTTGTAATGCAAGTGGAAGTCCCTTTCTAACAAAAGCTGTCAAAATGGGACTTCCACTTGTATTACAAGCTTCAAGCTTTTGATAAACGGGCCCCAGGACTCCAAAAATATTAATTTTAATATATTTTTGAACTCGAGACCTGCTTTGCAACAGGGTGATTTTTTTAAAGTAAGAGTCCTAAATTATAGGTATGGGTAGACGTATGAGTGTACATTGGTAGCTTTTTGATCACTTTTAAATAAATACGAATAATTGAATAATAATCTAGATCCAAGAGGAGTCGCCTTTTTGCTCCAACGTCAAGATCTGTCCGCGAGCGCATTTATTACATGTTCGTCCATAAATACATTCCCGCAAGGCCTGCATCATTTTTGAGGGCTGACATGACTTTGTGAGTCTAGCTTTATTTATGATGTAAACAGATAGTTTTCTTTAGTAAGCACGCAAAAGGGTAGGATTTTTTAATAGTCGTTTAGGTAAGTATATAGGTACATTAAGTTACAATAGTGATGACGTCACTGAATAGTCATTTGTATCGGTCGACGATTTTCAAACATGCGATATTTTCTATTTCACGTTGCCGCGTATACGCGTGTACTTATTATCCAAATGACCCGTGTTATGCAATCGAATGATAGATAATCATCACAAAAAGGGGTAATTTACCGGTCTATAATGCACGTATCTCTACAAACCTACAATCTCGTTAATAATTGCCGTTCTACTGTGATACGTCTCGACTATAAAATGTTTAAACTATGTTACTATACTTATAATAACTAATATTTGTTACAGCTAGGCACAGATCATAATTTTGTTCAATTCAAAGTTTAATTTGTACCTAACTGTATCTCGGTCGATTGCTCTACTCCACCGCAATGCAGAGATCTATTTCCTTATGTTGTGTTTTATTTCAAACTTGCGGCAGAAATGGAGCATTTTCCAATCAATGGCAATCGAGAAGCGCTTAATAAGGAAGTGGGATTGGAACGTGGCGGCCGCGGCCTGGCGGTGCACCGCCAGTCGCTGCGGACGCCATTCGGGACCTCAGCCTATTAGTACGCCCGTATTCGTACCGTAGCTGTACCCAGCGATAATTAAACAGGCACAGACATTACAGACAATAATGATATACAAGCGTTTTGTGGAGCAGTTTGTTAGCTAAATTGGTAACTGTTACTCATGACGTCATTGTTAACGGTTAGAACTCGTCTATCTTCCTGTATAGCGTCGGGATACTCAAGAGTACTATATAAGGATTTACAAAATGCGCATCATATGTTTTTTTTTGTACATACCACGATGGTAACTAACAAGCATATCCACCTGGTGGTAAGTAAGTAGATATAATAAGTTAAGCACGTAGTCAGCTGGGCTCTTGTTATTAACTTGTGGCAGGAGCCTGGAGTTGCAGGAGTCCATAGGCTACGGTGACTGTATACCACAGATGTGTACCAACCATCAAGCCAGACGTATACTTGTTTGCCATCAATGTGGCATATAAAAAAAGAATACGGGCAACTCTAAAACACATAATGCACTTTGGCGATCAGCTAATATACTGACGGTTCTCATCGCAGAAAAAGTTAAAAAGGCAAGACAAGTAACAGACGCAGACCTAGTACACTTTCCATAGTATTATGGGTTCATTAGCAAATTCAGTAAGTATTCGTGTCAGATCGGTAGCGGCTAAAAACATTCCAACACGTTACAACACTACAGTGGGTAATAAATATCACTCAAAATTACTGTTTAGGTGTCAATGGTATTGTAAGATCGTGTAGCAAATTTATCAATTGTTTTGTAATAAAAACCGTCTGGCGGCATAACCGCAGTTCCCAGGGCCCGGGGCAAAAAGTGAACGACAATAAAAGTCAGTGAACGGTATCCAAAGTGATTCAGTGAACTCTTGGCGGATTCCAGTGAAAGTTTGGACGAGCTCCAGAGGTTGACGGTACCTTATCAGGGCGGGAAAGTTTTATCAGTGCCAACATTATATGCATCTAGAACTATCAGATTGCTGCATACCTATCAATGTGTTTCCGATAGGTGACGCGACGTATAAGTATATAAAGTGGGTTTCATTATGATATATTACATTGCATGCATGGTTTTGGTTGCGTGGTCTGCTCGGCTGTGTATTAACCTTTTGGACGCCAATGACCGATATATACCTACGCACCGTAGGTTCAACGCCAAAGACCGATTAATCGGTCATAGACCACAGAGCAACATAGACCTACATACATATGCATAAAGTTCAATTTCAGTTTTGACACTTCGTTGACGTGCGTCTGGATGTCTGGATGACAGCTTTTGTATTTGACACGGCGTCGAAAAGGTTAAACGTGTCTGGTGGCCGACTTAATTTTTTTGTCAGGAATATGTTGGGATTACACATTTATGGATTTGTCTCCTATCGAGTTATCTTAAAGACCGGCAACGCACTTACAACCACTCTGATGTTGCGGGTGTCTATGGGCGACATTAATCGCTTACCATCGGGCGATTCGTCTGCACGTTTCACTCCTATCTCTTAAAAAAATTAAGAAGTTCTCTGTGGCCTCTGGTGGATATAGAACAGCTTCACAATAGAAGAAACGTCTAATAGAATGGGCCGTAGACTTATTTATCACCTACGAGGTGAATAACTGTACGGCCCAAAGTTGACACAACCTGAGATCCCTTTTAGTTGCTAAAAGAACGCGTTCAGTTAGGTACCTAGTAACAACTCAAAATGGGCACCCATTGGGTAAGCAACCACGGCCGTCATTGCTTATTTTATTTGTCTACACAATGGATTCAAATAAGCAGGCACTAAAACTTTATTTTTATTTTATTTATTAGGCACACAAAACCGATAACATTTGTATAGGTAGAATGAAATAATTATTTACAGAAGAGGTTTTGGTTGGGAATGCCATCCAAAGCATGTATGCACATCATGAAATACATATTAAAGAGCGAAAACTACAACTATACTAAGGCTATACAACTAATACACAATAAAACCATTTTAGACACAAAACACAATTCACATAAAGAAGAGAGGGAAAATAAACCAAAAAACTATAGTATACATACATTAAAGGAAAATGAGATTGAAACTACACTAAGATCAATGAAACCTAACGTAAAGGTGATTGATGGCAAATAACATCTATAACCTGTTTCCGAAAGATTGTAAATCTCGAGTTGAATATATCAATATGGCTATGCTTAGATACCATGTCATTGTACAGACGGCACATTCTTACAATAGGCAATGAGGATATAATAAGATAGAGCGGTACTGTCATAGTAAATTTTGTAACCACTGTAAATTCACTGCCACCTATCGACATACTTTAAAACTAAAAATAAAATGAAGATTTATAAAAATACGTTAAAATGTATTTAAATATGGATAAATGATTTTTTTATTTGTATGAATTATTTTTATATGATTTTGACCCATGTTCTTTCACTGGTATGCGTTAAAATTATAAATAACAAACGAAACAGTCAATGCCCTCTATACGAGAGTTGGCCAAAACTAGTGGCGCCATCTGATCGAGAATCAAATTTTCGTGATTTTCGAGGCACGTTTTTTCCTTAGACTGTATGCATCTATTACGGAGTTATATCTATCTTTGCAATAGGCTTGTAAAAGGAATTAAGTATTATTTCTATACACTTGTAAAGCAAAAGTCTTTGGAGCACATGACCTGAACCGGGGGGTATTAAATGTAACAAGGGACAGTATAGGTATATTAGGGGAATCAATTTTGGAGTGGAGAACTTTGTGGAGAAATAGCATGTCTTGAAGAAGACGACGTGATTCAAGGGAGTGAACATCGACGTTATGTTGGCGTATAAGATCACGGTTATAACGGTATGACAGAAGCATGAGACATTTTTTTTGAACTTTCTCGATATTATTGGAATGTAAAGAGCCGGTGACAGTGACCCTGCACCCGTACTCGAAAACGCCACGAACAAGACTTTGAAACAGTATTAGCAAGCTTTTTGGTTTTTTAAAGCCTGGTGATTCGGAGAATAAATCCAAGCATTTGGTTAGCTTTTTTTGTGATATACTCGTAATGATATTTGAAGTTTAACTGTTCGTCAAACCAAATACCGAGATCTTGAGCTAACTCTCTGCGTGAAAGTTTCTGATCGGCTATGGTGTTATCGTAGTATGTTTTCTCTTCGGCCGATTTATGAATTGAAACGATATAAGCAGTCTTCCACACTAGAGGAAAAGTTCCCGATTGTAAAGATTTGTTAAAAATTAAACACAGTGGAAAACAGAGCTCTCTAGCACAAGATTTTACAAACGACGGGGGTATTATGCCATCAAAATCCACGAAGATGTCATTAATACTTAGGCTAGGAGTCAGCTGAGACACGCAGTGCAGCTTTATACATATATTTGGAATAAGTTTTAGTTCGATTTAACCTTCTGTATTATTACATTTATTACGTAAGTACCTGAGATATCTAAGTAGGATTACATATTGTAAGTAGGGGAGACCGAGGTGAGTTGTGACAGAGGAGAGTTGTGACATTGTCGTCTTCTCCCCGGAGACTAAATTTTTAAGTGCAACATCTCGTTACTTGGAAAGTGTTGTAACCCCTAGCTCTATTGTAGACTGTGACATAATGGTTGTAAAAGTTTGTAATTAAGTTTAGATTATATTATGTTATGTTGTATCTTTTATTTGTTAATGTGAATTTAATTTATACTGTGAAAATAATAATGATTTGTTGAAATTTCGTTTGGATTAAATTGTACTGTAATATTTGTTAAAATAAAAAATAGTTAATAATGTGACATACATAATGATGATAATTTAGTATAATTTCATAATGACATAATAATATAATATAAGTATGTACCTATTTAATGATATAATTCGAAATGAAACATTTGATAAAATTGTATAATAACAGAAAGATGAATATGTAGAATTATATTAGAGTTAGTGTATAATCACATGAAATTATTACTAACAACACTATTAGCATGTGAGGTTTATCTGTAAGTGCTGATATGTATAATAATAAACAAATAATTGTCGATTTTTTGAAACCTTAATATATTAACTGTTAGCGAGCTCACAATAGTGCGCATTTGTTAGCTAATAACTTGAACTAAAAAACGCGCGCTATTGCGAGCTTGTTATTTGTTAATAGATTCCAAAAACTATATACGAAACGATATACGATATAGTATCAATCACAACTCTCCTCTGTTACAACTCACCTCGGTCTCCCCTACACACGATTTCCAACTGAACTTTATTTAAGTGCGAGTATCATGGCACTGCGGAATGCGAGACTGAAGCGCCGGAGCACCTAATTAATGTGCTTTGATGGGCCGTTCCTTCTGATTACACGCGCTGTCAGCGAGATACTATGAAGTTCCATATACAGGGTGGAATAATACGAGGAAATAAACGAATTAACTAAGATGATTTTTAGGCTCACGGTTTTAAATGGCATGTGACATAATAAGAGGCTTGAGGTAAAAGTTTTAGTATAAACTTGTACAGTAATGAGCAGAATTAGCTGAGCGGGTGAGGCGTTCAAAATTATCTACACACACACACATTCAGTCTTAATAAAAAAAATGTTCATTTAGATCAGTTTAAGCTCCCCGTCCGCTTAGTTATTTTTAAAGCTGATTAGGTATTATAATGATGATAGGACTCTTTTCACGTAGAACGTATACCAACAATTTCGCATTAGCAGGCAGCGAAATTAAATTGAAATCAATATTAAGCCGGTGTTAACGTACGAGACAAGCTACAAAGACTCCAAAGGCTCGCATGCACGGCCACCACTGGCTGTACGAGGTCCACACCGACTGCAGCCATGGAGGTCATGTTAAGCCTTCCACCGCTGCACCTACACATACAACAAGAGGCCAGTCTCTCAGCGGTAAGGCTGCGAGCCCTTAATATATGGTCCAACATCATAGGAGCTCTTCACACAACTTGCCTGGATAAGGTATATGACGAATTTCCAGTGCTCAATTCGGGCACGGATCGGATTCATAAACAAGCTATCTTCGACAAAAGGTACAAAATACAGTTATACGAGGACGACAATTACGAAGGACTCAATCCTCGGGAGCTCAGAATCTTCACTGATGGGTCCAAAACAGACAGCGGATCGGGCTCTGGAACCTTCTCAGAAGATCTGAACATGTCAATCACCACTCCGCTAGGAGCCCATAACTCGGTATTCCAAGCTGCCATCACTGCAAGAAAGGTAGTAGGCTCCTCCATCCGCATACTCTCCGACAGTAGAGCAGTCTTGATGGCTCTAAAAAGCCATATAGTCACATCAAAACTTATACACGAATGCCACGAACGACTAATGGAGGTATGTCATAACAATAAGATCACCCTACAATGGATCAAAGGACACAGCGGATCCCGGGGTAACGATGCTGCGGACGAGCTTGCAGGCAAGGATCGAGTGCGGGAGCGATTGGCCCAGAACCGATACTCCCGATACCGTTTAGCAAGGTACGCTCAATGCTGCTGGCACGTACAGGGAAACTACACACAGAACATTGGCTAAACCAGACTGGATGCAGACAGGCCAAACAAGCCATGCCTGGCATCAACGGAAAGCTCACAAGAGTGCTCCTTCAATTAGGAAAGACCCGACCGAGCATGGTAACCAATGTCATAACAGGTCATGGACTATTTAACAAACATCTTTTTATAACAGGTGTCACAGACAGTCCCCTATGCAGAGGATGCATGGAGATAGAAGAAACAGCCTCTCACGTGGTGCTGGAGTGCAGCGGAGTGGCCCCATACAGGGCAAAACATCTCGGATCCCCGAGAGACCTCCCCGAGGTCCTACTCAACATCAAAGGTTTGATAGGTTTCCTCGAGGAGCTGGGCTGGCAGGACTAGCCCACCCCCATGTCACGCAAAATAGGCGCCAGTCGTCGAGTTGCGGAAAATCGCCCGAACTACAATACAATACAAGCCGGTGTTTCAGAGCTGTGTATTTAATTAATAAAGGCTTTTAAAATACTATTTATATGACATTATTGTCTTATACTGTTAATTTAAGTAAGTATCTACCACCCTGTAGGTACATGTGATCCTAACAGAGGTATTTGAATGTTTGCGTTTCTTTTTTTTTACATTTGTCTAGTTTTCAATTACCCTCGTCTCTAATTCCCGACACGGTCAATGAAACATCGCTCAGCGATTCATTAAAATAGCTCAGTTGTATTAATTGACTTTATTTAACTGCCAATTTAATTCGGGCCGTATAATAAAAGAACAAGATAGAGCACATCCAGGATGGATTTATTGCTACTTTATGTATATTCGACTTTTTGCTACGTTTTTGTAACAATAACTGTATATAAGTAATGTTAAGTATCATTTTATTTTATTAAGTTAATTGGCTGGACATTGAAGCAACACGAAAGAAGAAGATAATCTGTATGGTAAAGATTATTTTTTTGCTAGCCAATATATAGGTAAGTGTCCCACTGCTGGGCAAAGGCCTCTCCCCTTGATTTCCACGACTCCCGATTTGGTGCTTCGTCCAGCCAGTTGTTCAGGAAACTGTCCAGGTCATCTCGCCATCTCCGTTTGGGCCTGCCCCGTCCACGCCTCTCTACCGGCATCCACTTGGTGGCTAAGATAGCCCACCTCTCCGGATGCATGCGGTAGACGTGGCCGGCCCAGTCCCACTTGAGCCTAGCGGTTTTCTCGCCTACGTCAGCAATGCCGGTTTTTGAGATTGGATGGACAAAATAGAAAACCAACAAAAGAGATCTACGAACAGTATAAAGAAGATAACGAGTTTGTTGGGAACCATTGTGAATTAAAGAGGAACGATACGAGTAGGTAATTTGGCACTTGATACGTCACAACGAATTCATCCAGCAAGAAAATCATAGAAAGATATGTTGAAGGAAGAGGAAAGCAGAAAGCCAAGGGGAGTGTACATTTACACCTGCCCTAATGAGGTGTGTGATGTAAGTTGAATATCCGAACGGAACTTGGTCATTTTATACCTACATTTAACTTATAAACTGAAACCTGAAATAAATTTCATATACATACTAAAGAAAAAGTGACTAAGCCCTCCAGTGGCGGAGACTGGATCTGAATCTCTTCATCTACCACAATTGATTTAATGGTTTTTAAACTATTGTGACTACTTAAAAAAACACAAATCAAACTATTTGTACAAAATGTTTGTTCCCAAGCTTAACTTCATTCTTGTTTCATCCTCGGCGTGCATAACAAATTATTGACATAAATAATGATAATTGATAAGTTATAATATGATAAGAAACTACAGCCCATCATCACTCTGTTTGGGTTGACTTTGACTTCTAGTTCCGAATAATATACAAAAAACTGACCGACGACTCATATTTTCTCATAAGAGAAAATTAACGCCTCGATGCCCGGCTGGCGGATATTTAGTATTAGCCCATGAAAGTTCAATTCTTTTACATCGAAGGTAATCACCGTTGCAGTTCCCCCACTACGCATACTTCATAAAGCCGCAATAACACTTACGACCAGTGGTCGGTTACTTCAGCTTGGTGCTCAGGTCCCGCGTGTGTACTTGTGTAGGAACGGGAACAGCGCCACTAGCTCGCTCATGCTATAACACTACTTACTGTCAGTGAGGTGGTTGAAGGTAGTCACGTCGTCGTTCAGCCTGCCCTCCATGCGGCGCAGCTTGGTGCTCAGGTCCCGCGTGTGTAGGAACAGAAACAGCGTGCACGACACCGCGATCAGCGCCACTAACTCGCTTGTGCTGTAACAAGAAGAAACAATTGTCACTCGATTTGTTTAATATAGAGCTTTTTTGTAGTTTTATAAAGATATTTTTGCGAGGCAAGATCATCCTTCTTCGAAAGAAGATCGGCAGGAGTTTCGATATTATTATCGGTTTCGCCAGTTGCGACTTAACTATGAACACAACGTTCGCAATTCTACCTAGTGTAGGTTGGCTTAGTTTTGATTTTAATTTGATTGCATCGGGCCCGAATATGTTCCGACTTGCTATGTATATGCAGGTACAGCAAGCTGCATAATTACATGGATATATGTATAATTAATGGAATCGCCTAGCATGGTACGGGCATGTGATGCGGAGGGATGAAAGTCATGTGACGAGAAAGGTATTAAGAATGAATGTGGAGGGAAGTACGAGGAGAGGAAAACCGAGGAAAAGGTGGATGGACTGTGTGAAAGATGATATGAAACTAACTTAAGTGAATGATGAGATGACGGGTGACAGAGATGTATGGAAGAAAAAGACATGCTGCGCCGACCCCAAGTGAATGGGACAAGGGCAAGCGAATGATGATGTATAATTAATGGAATTAATTCACTCGGTGCTTTTCTTGTAACGCTACGCCGTAGCCTGTAGCAGGTTTGTAGCAAAAACTACTCTCCTTGACGACAATTATGTCTTTATTGGCGCTAATATAAATAAATTGTCACATAATATAAAAGAGAACGATATGTAGCGCACGAACCAAAAGTTCACCTGATGACGTGTCATCAGAAACCGTGGTAAATGGTTGAATTTACGAGCATTTTAACCGCTTTACCCAAGATAAAATTATCGCCGTCTTGGAAGCCGATTTAATGCAACCGACTGGCGAGTGATAAATTCAAAATCAACCTCGATAAGCAGGCGGAAAATAAGTGTGTTATAATCAATAAAATATATTGGCAATTATAGCGTACCAAATTTTGGCGACAAGCAAGTTTGATATTATTGTCAATAAGAGTTGGTAGTAGGTAACTAACTTAGGTAATACTAAGTATATCAAAATAACAGGCAGCCAACAATAATTTCCTCTCCACGCGTGTCAAGTCGAGCCGCGAGTAATGGCTGGTCTAATGGTGATAAATATTGAATAGCGTATGGGAGCGAAAACTGTGCTGATAAAGATATATTGAAAGCCATGTTATTAATATTTTCGTTATAAATCATACGTTGTAAATTGAATGGTTTTATTGTATCAAATTATTTTTAATGGCGTTTCGTTTTAAATATTGTTGTTGTTTTTATTTAAGTTGTGATCTTTGCTAAGAATGCCTAGTTTGGTAAGATCAATTGGCAGTAGCTAATTTTCAGACCCTAAATATTTATCAGCCTTCGCCTTCAAGCTTCAGCTCAAAGGACTTTAATAGTTATTCTGGTATGAATCGTAGCTTTAGATATAAAGAATGGACCTTGTGTAGCCTACTTATTGGCGTTTCTAATAACTATTTTTTGACAGGGTCGGTCTCTTGGGCAACGACAAAAATTTCACGTTTAGCGACATGTCTTCTTCGTTGAATTTATTCAGCAAGTTCCCTAACTTATCCCCATCCATTATCAGAAGTTAAGTAAGATTTTTGTCAAGGTCGAGTTCTGATAATGGATCCCATGAGAAATTGAAGGAACTCCTCAAATCTTACAAGCATATTTAGAGCGTTTACTTATTTTCATCTAACAACCAAACAATTGCATTTAAACAAGTGTTACCTATTTGGTGAACTAGAACTGCTCATAAAGACAAGACACTCCTTCACGACAAGTAATTTACGTCTTTTGGCTAATTTTAATTGTTATGAGATGCATTATGGTCGTAAATCATTTAATGGCATTTATAAGTGTTTTAAGAAGTCGGTTTTTTGCTATTAAAAAGTTACTAAGTAAAAGCTTGATGATAGCCTATATTTAAGAAAGTATGTCACAATCGCTCTTCGGAAAGCAACAGAGACAGACAATCAACAAAGAATCAACAAGAAGTTGTTTGACCCTAATGTGCTTACCTAATATTAATAATGTTAATATTAATATGTCGTGAGTAATGTAAGCTAAGTATAGACCGATTCTGCGGTAACAATTTTATATGGTTTGTAACTTTGATACGACCGTCTCATTTTGATACGACCATGAGCCGTGATCAGACATCTCACGCGCACTAACAAGTGCGGTCGAAATAGCTTATGAGACGTGTGCGATTGCATTTCGTCAGCACCAAACCCCGTTATCAATGTTGCAGTTCATTGGAAATAAGGGTTTGGAAAAATACGTTCGCCTTTAGTACATAAGTTCGTCTTTACAAGCATTAAATCATAATTCCACTATATCATGGGATTCATGGGCGTATGTGCATTTCGGATTTGGAATAAGTTTTAGTATACTTTACATAATAAAAAAAAATTAGGTGAAGTTGGGGACGGGTGGAGAAGATTATATATATTTTTCTTACTTTTATAATATTTTTACGCAGTTCTTTCTATTGTAAAATGACTGGATATCTATTTATGGTTAATTTAATATTTTACTTGGGCGAAGTTGGGTACCAACTGTGAAGTTTGGCTTCCCTACGTTAGATACCTTTGGCAACCCTGATTTTCTTGGTTTGGTCAGCACAAATCACCGTTAGCCTGATTGGTGCTCACGGTCAAGGTCGTATCAAAATAAGACAAAAACCATATCATTTTTTTTAAACAGAATTGGACTCCGGACTTCTTGCTTAGTCAGACACAAGAAAGCATCTCCATTACATGAGCGTGGACACATTAGTGTAATAAGCAAATTGCTCACGAGTGAGGAAATATATTTGTGTAAATAATTGCATATCATTCGGCATAATTCTTATGTCTTAGCTAAAACGCGCGGAGCAAACCTGTCGCGTGTACCTATAGTTAATATAAGTTCTAAGGACTAATAAGTACCTATAGAAAATAAAATAACACGTATCAACCAAAATATAAATAGGTAATGAAATATTGTTGTTTCTTCTTGCTTTTTAGAACATAAATACCAAATTTAGCTTACGTACTTCTGTTTGACAATAATTCTAACTAACCTAATTTATTTTTATCTTTTGTAGTATTTTTGTGTTCATGTATATGAAAAAAATTATCGACCGGCGTTAGCGAAGGTCTACATTATACCTTGGGCAAAAATGCTTTCGTAAGTCCGGATGTTCTCCTCTACAGGTCGTCATTCTCAAACTATTCTCATGGAATTTTGTAAGCAAGTTCAATCATTAAATATATTTTTTCGTCAATTCAGTTTTTGGAAATGTTTCCGAAATGGTTCCATTTATTCAATTTAAAACTATCCTGGTGAGGTCTACAGCTCACAGAGCCACTAGTTTAATAGTGGTCAGATAAATATCCCGAAATAAATATAGCCAACATGGCTAGATGGCTACCCAATAAATTCCCAAATATTGCATCACTTGCACCATCCCACTAACCCGGGGTTAAGCGGTTAAACTGTTAACCCAGTGTCAAATTGTACTGGTAACCATGGTAACTCCAGGTTTAACCAGTTAACCCGGGTTAAAAAAATAAAAATAAAAGCAAACATTTACACAATTAGGACGTGACCCACCCATGAACTACGGCTAAGCCACTACAAAAACCAAAATGGCGTTACTATGTAATTTCGACTTGCCCACACCATGCACCGCTTTAATGTGTACCTACCAAAGATAGATAACTCCGTAATAGATGGATACAGTCTAAGGAAAAAACGTGACTCGAAAATCAACAAAATTTGTTTCTCGATCAGAGGGCGCTACTAGCTTTGGCCTACTGTCGTATAGATGGCGTTGACAGTTTCGTTTGTTATTTAACAATTTTAACCCATTTCAGTGAAAGAACATGGGTCAAAATCATAAAGATAATTCATGCAAATAAAATAAAAAAATTATCCATATTTAAATACATTTTATCGTATTTTTATAAATCTTCATTTTTAGCTTTAAAGTGTGTGAATTTACTTACAGTGAATTTGCTGTGGTTACAAAATCTACTATGACAGTACCGCTCTATCTTATTATATCCTCTTTGGTACCTACGTAGAACACCAAACCAATGGATACTGGTCATATGTATTAAGTCATCCGGTGATAAATCAAGTTTTTATTTGCCTTTAAGGCTCAAACCAGTACTTCCGATTTTCTCCCACACTTTATCATAATCATCATTATAGGTCTAAAATGCTCTTGCTATAGACATTTGATTTGCTAAGCTAGACAAAAACAGACTAAATTACAAGATTACCACATGCCTACATTACATTTAAATATCTATCTACGCGCAGTACTTACAGAGTAACTGTATATGGGATATTAAAATATCTATAGACATTAAAAGAAAAGGTACAACAAAAGTTCCGCTTTAATTAAACATTTAGCGAGCACGCAGAAATTAAAATAACAAGGCAACATACATTCCCTCTACGCTACGTGTTGCTATGTGACCTAGGTTCACGAGTAATCTATGTACTTAATCTCAACACTTAGACTACATTTGTCAAGTCAGATAGGGGTAAGTAGACTAAATATTTCTTGCCTTTTTATACATATTTGCACTGGCATAAAACATTTTCTAAAAGAAAACTGTACATAAGTAGTTGGATTACCTGTACGGCCTGTACCCCTAGTGTAAATTTCATTCGATAGCGTGATGTGACGTACGCGTTTGCGTTAAGTCTCATTTTGTATGTGATTTTGAGCTTCCAAAACGTCCCGTTTGGCGCGCTGTTCAAAACCCTATACAAAATGAGAACGCAAACAGGTAACCTACGTCACGTCACGCTATCGACTGAAATTTACACTAGGGTTTCTGTTAGTAGCTATTAACTATTAATATAAGTATTTAGGTATGTAACTGTTACATGTAACCTACGTCATTTATTTGCGGTCATTTATTTTATTTTAATTTAAATTGATTACTAATAAGTAAATGTAATTAGCCTAGAATAGCCTAGAATAATATTACTATTGTATGCCCTTACAGGGTGTCATGATCTGACTTTATATTATGTAACACCTGTTATGTACATGACAATACAATAAATAAATGTTAAATGATAAACCTGTTTTGTAGTCAATAAATCTATCTTAGATTACACCTAACACCTAATGTCCTAATGTATTCAAAGGTTTATAATTTATTAAAATCATAGCAAATCATAGCAAATGTAATGAAAATAATTCTTGATATTGTAAGGCCGTATTCCCACGCGTAATAATATAAACAAGCGATCTGCACCACAGAATAACTAATATGGTCTGCACAATGTAAATAACCAGCCCGGTTAAAAGTATGTTAACGCTTGTTTATACTTCCACGGGAGAGATTGAAACGAATATTCTTAATAAACGAGTCAATTCTCTCATAGTTTTATATAAATGTAATAAAGATGAGAAAGAACAAAGAAACAAAGCGTTTTGTTGGAAACAATGATGCTAAAAACGTAATAAATTTTCTAGTTGCGCATGATTTGGATCAGATTAAACTACCTTCGAGGGCTTCACGAATGTCGATTGTCTTTTTTGTGAGACCGTACCTGGGCATGATGTCCTCTAATAGAAAGCGAGTTGACCATGTCAAGCATACCTTCGGACGTGATGTTACGAATAAAGCACATTCAAGACCTTACGTTGCGAAACGCTCTTCAAATTCTTAATTCAATGATTGTCCATTATGTATGACTTTTATGACATGCATTATGTATATGAAAGTTTGCAGAAGCATGCATTTAGATACTTGACTTGAATAATAGATCTGTAAGACCCAGGGTGTGCTGAGGGATCTTAGATCTTTATATTCTTGATTGAGACAAACGAAGCTGATGAAAAGAATGTATTTCTTCCAAAACACAGGCACAGGATACAATATTGAAATACAACGTGCTTGATACAGTATAGCAGTATGTAGTGTTCTAACATGAATACAATAAGAAATGAGATAAAAGTGCGGCGCTGGGACAGTGGCGCCACAGATCTTATATATGTAATGTGTAGGTACAGTGCTATTCTAACACTGTGACACTCTCAATGTAGACGTCATTTTTAATTTCATTAAAATTCCTTTAAATGATTTATAGGTAGGTACTTGTATACCTACTCGTACTTGTGTCAATAATTGCCAGTAATTTTATTATTTTAATTGGTAATGTAACTTTTTTGTCGAACTGAAGGAAACTTTTCACTTAAAAACTACCCATTGTCACGATTGTCACGAAACCGTTTTCTTGTTAAATAAATTTAAAAAACCAGCTAACAAAATAATAGGGATCAAATTATATGTTTGCGTTACATTTACTGTTTTTCTTTCTCATAGCGTGTTCTCGTTATACAAATTTCCTAAAACCGTTTTATTCGTCACGAACACGAATTCAATATTTGTGTCGATTATTATTAATATTGAAATTAACCTTTATTCACTTTTCAAAAGGTCAAAATCACGAGCGTGCGTGTATGTAATTGTGTGTGAAATTTACAAACCTATAAGAACTGAGCTTCTTAAGGTTATAAATATTCGTATTAACGTTCTTGGTTAAGTGAATAGGCATCATTATAAAAAGTATTTATGGTAGCATTGTGCAGTATCTTACATAAAAGTCAGACAACTCCTTTTACGAGCTATTGTGCTGCATGGAATGCTATGAATTTTAAATAACAATCTCAAGCCTAGGTTCATGCTTGTAGACATTTTTCAGTGCGGTTTCCGTGAGACCTGCACAGTAGTGGTATCCGACTTATCTTGTAGCTTGTGAAATGGTGACCATGTTGTAAATAGTCGCGGTGTCACCGTCCAACTGTCAAGGTTGCTTTAGACATTAATAATTAATTTAAAAAAAGGGGGCATATATAATAGCTTACTTAATCTTGCGATCATCTCACACTATTGCCTAGTTAATATTAATAATGCAGCTGATTGTTGATAATCGTGATGCTCTTACAAGGCTTTACCTACTTTAAACTATCTCAAATTTTTATGGGCAATATACAGGTACTCGTGTAAATAACAGATTCAGCGAGCCAATTTAATGTCTTTGCTCTTATTTATCTTTACTAAATCTTCTCGTAATCTAGTTGCATACATTATAAGCAAAATTGATTGACAGATAACGCGGTGATTCCATCTAGTTTTGTTTGAATAGAGAATGCGCGAGTCGCGTGCAAGGTGCGCGTGCGACGCCGCCGGCCGTTAGTTGATCAGTCTGTTCGCTGTTCCCATTGCATACCGAGCACAGGCGAGCTTTGATCTCGGACTTACCAGTAAATGTTTACCACGAGCACGAGTTTCGAGACTTTTTTAATTGTGCCTTGACAGAGAGCTCCATGATTTCAATTATTACTCACATTACAATTATTTATTCGAGATCTGTAACATTACTCTCACTTGAGACAGAACGTTACGACAAAGCGTTAAATTGTGGCACGCAAATAAAGATTTCACCTGGATAAGTGCTTCCACAATTATTCATGTGCAATTTAATATTTTATAAGTCAGCCATTCGAATGCAGCACTTAGTGAAAGGTTTTGAGGTTATATCTAATATTTCTAGATTTCTATTTTCATTTGGTAGGTATTCAAATGATCACCGGCATTTTGAATTTTAATGCATTAAGTTTGCTTCTATATTTTTATAATCTTTTGCTTTTATTACTTGCGTAACTAACTATAGATAATCATGGAATTTTATTTACATAACAATAGGTATTATTTCTGTTCTAATGTAAGCTGACGATCTTTTAGTGAAAGCCTTTGTTTTTCCTTTTGTGTAAAATACTGTCTTTTTCTGAAAGAAATAAATATATCTAATTTAACTTATTCAATTTTAGGTATTGGAATAATGTAAAAAATACCTACTTTCCACCAGACACAACAAATATATATTACATGTATTTATTTCTACAAAGTAAACTGTTACCAACTATTCACTTAAGTATATGAAAATTAATTATCGTTCAATGAAAGGACACTATAATTACATGCGTTCATGTAACGGTTTTCTATTTGCTCATGCAGAAAATAATCAATCCAGACTGACGTTATCATGACTGCGATGTAATCTATACGCTGTTTATAATCCTATCAACATACCAGACACTGGAGGCTTTAAAAAGAATAGACATAAAATCTAAGAACAGCAATCTAGAGCTCGAGGCTTGCATTATTTACATTTTAAACCGATCCCTGGTTGTAATGCGAAAATTGCCGGCAAAGCCTCTATTACCCGTAATTTCTGAAAGAGAAAGAGCCTATAAAATGCGATATTCTAGTCACTTTAGCCACAAAATATCTTTACACGCTAATTGTGTCCACGAGATCGCTATTCGTGTTAATGACAGTAAAATTAATTCGTGTTTGCCCCACTTCCAGGTCACGAGGTGTAAACTTATTGAGTGTGGTGAGAGTCGGATCTCGCGTGATCACAAATCCGTGCTGTGTATCCACTGCTTTCTTATCAAACTTTATATCAAGCAAATACAATTACTACTAATTTGACCTTTGATTTGCATGCGTTAAAGTTGACTTTTCCTATTACAATAGCCCGAAACTTACGAGCTTGTGAAAGTAGCAGTGAATATGGACTCATACACGTAGACTCAAATAATGGGCCGAATCAGCATCGCAGCGTGTAAAAATCTGATATTTAAACCGCCCAAGATTATATATGAAGGCTTTATTTACGGTTCTTCTAGAATACAATAGAATAATAGTCATGGTCATGGTCTTAAGCGGTTATTGTACATATCAAAGATGATATAATAGGATAGAGCGGTACTGTCATAGTAAATTTTGTAACCACAGTAAATTCATTGCCATCTATGTGTGTCTATCTACACACTTTAAAGCTAAAAATGAAGATTTATAAAAATACGATAAAATGTATTTAAATATGGATAAATGATTTTTTTTATTTGCATTAATTAGTTTTATATGATTTTGACCCATGTTCTTTCACTTATATGCGTTATAATTATTAAATAACAAACGAAACCGTCAACGCCCTCTATACGAGTGTAGGCCAAAGGTAGTGGCGCCATCTGATCGAGAATCAAATTTTCGAGAATTTTGAGGCACTTTTTTTTCCTTAGAATGTATCTATCTATTACGGAGTTATATCTATCTTTGGTACATATTAACGCATTTACCATTCTGATTGCACTAAGTATGTAAAAGAAGACTTTATAGGAACCTCTTCCAAATTCCATGGTGTTTGTTAAAATTGTTGTGATTATTAACAATTTTAATAATCAGTGTTCAAGAAAGTGTTCAAATTATAGAAACAGCGTATGAAAAAGTGAAATTAGGACAAAATGTGCCTAAATGAAATGAAATTGCACCAGAAATAAAGATATGACCGCACACGCAAGTTATTGTCGCGGTCAAGAAATCAGAGTAACGGCAAAACGAGTTTAATGACATTAGCGGACAAATATTGTCACTACCCCAACTATTAATATTTACAACTAAACTTATGCTAAACACCTCTAAATTTTCCCCCAAACATTTGGCCATGTGATCGTCTAGATAGTAGTTAGAACCCTCGAAGTGAACCGCGGTACCCTAGATTCTTTAATGAGTATCAACTAAATTTTGGACTCTGGTATCATTCTATTATTACCTATATTTTAAGGAATAAATATTTATGGTACTGAAGATATATATGTTATTATGATACTAAAGAATAATTCAAAGAATATTTTAATAGTTACAGTAGTAGAAATAGTAGATTGTGTCGCAAGGAAGAAAAATGACATATTTACGGTGAGGGCGCACATCGAATCCTGAACGAAGCGAATGATTCCATAATTGAATGATGAGCGTAGCGAGGTATTCTAAAATAGAATCCCGAGCGTAGTGATGAAAATAATATTACAATTTTGTTAAATCTATTCGTGTAATGTAAATGCTGTTAAAGGCTTACTACATATGACGTTATTTAGGTAATTGCAGCATACATGGTTAGTATGAGGTTAAAAATGTTGTTGGTAAAATGAGTTTAAAAATGTTTTTGGTGAAGTCCCGCCACACCTATTAAGCCTTCGGGTTAACATACGAAGCAGCACTCCCGGGATAAGCCCATTTACTCCCTAGCATTTTAGGAAAAGTTATAATTATACTATCACCTTCTAAACGATGTGTGAGTCCACACGTACTGCTTCGCATGCTCGATGCGGGTCTGAAGACTCTTATCCCGAGCCAAAATATCATTCGGGTCACCTATCCTACCATTGTAGCCAGATGGGCTAAGACCAACGCTTCGCAACCTAAGCATTCCTAGATGATCTGATGAAAGAAGCGCCAAGTATCATCAGTCAATCAAAATTACTTCTTTTTTATGTTCAAAAGCTAAGGAAACTAATCCCTTTTCTCAATTCCCAGAACTGAAAGTATAGACTAAATTTCTAGTCTTTTAGATGTATAAACGAAGCACTAAGGTTATTTGCTATATTTTATGAGACTGAAATATCAAGTTGAGCATTATTCCACTCAAATTCCCATTGGACTGCTCTTGTCTGCCAAGGGGTCCCTAAAACAAACCATTCTTGTATCCCAGAACGGACTGTATGCCTAAACCCAGCTTGATATTTTAAGAATTTATTTTGTAAATACCTTAGAAACCTGATTGCAAAACTCAATACCTCGTCCTTACTCCAAAAACCAGAAATTTAATTGATAAAAAAATTAAGATTTCATAGTAATTTTATTTATTTTCCCCAGATAAATTAAAAGTTTGGAAGTTTTAGACAAAAGAATCCTTTACACATACTTTAGGATAATAATCCGTAATAGATGGATACAGTCTAAGGAAAAAACATGCCTCGAAAATCAAGAAAATTTGATTCTCGTTCAGAGGGCGCTACTAGCTTTGGCCTACTGTCGTATAGATGGCGTTGACGGTTTCGTTTGTTATTTAACAATTTTAACGCATATCAGTGAAATAACATGGGTCAAAATCATAAAAATAATTAATGCAAATAAAAAAAATCATTTATCCATATTTAAATACATTTTATCGTATTTTTATAAATATTTATTTTTAGTTTTAAAGTGTGTCGACAGATGGCAGTGAATTTACTGGGGTTACAAAATTTACTATGACAATACCGCTCTAGTATAAGTTACTCTATGGTATAGGTGTGGTACCTGCCCTATGGGTACCCGACCTATATACGTACCTGTTTATGGGTAATATTTTATGTAATGAAGTTCAAGTGGGTGCTTTTACTACAATGTAGGTACAGTGAGCATTATGACATTATGGCTGATGGTCGGCTACTTGATCCGTAATGATAGCAGAGCTTGTCTCATCTTATTACAGGCTATCCCTAAGGAATTGGTTCGACATGCTTCTGAGGTACTTTCTTTAGTTTCCGGGTTTGATGTGATTATTACACGATTTACACGCGTTCAAAACAGAATAACCCATTGTGCAAATGTGCATATTTAGTACCTATTTATTACTTCAGAATGAGCTATTAGAAAAAATGTAATGTAATTATTTGCACTTAATAAAAGCAATGAAAACGGATACCTTAGATGCAATAAAATGTGTCATATGATTAATAATTGATATAAGTTTAAAAAAAATGATTATAGCTATGTATAGTTTGTCGTTTTCTCGCTTGTACCAATATGGAACGAACTAAAGGATATGGATGAATAACAAATATCCTAGATCCATCATCGTTATACATATATAACGATGATGGATCTAGTGTATTCATTGTTTGGGAAGGACATAATATGTTTAAAAACTTTGGAGATTTCTTTGAATCGCGTTCGTTGATCGGTTTTCCCAACATATTGACAGACATTATTAAACTTTAAGATGTAAAATATAGGTAGAGCTGTGACAATTTTTTTAATAGATATTATGTCAACAATAACGTGCATCTTATACATTATGCTAGATTGTACACATTGCTTTGTATATCGTACCCCTTTTGGTAATTAAGGAAATTAGTAATAAATAACAACGAACAACTTTGAATTTTTAGAAGCTTTTAAAACTAGACCATACTAAAACGCTTGACAAATTATCAAATGCTATACGAGTATATGCATCATCTTGCCTAAACGGATCCATTTCGTACGTACCTACGTTATGTTCCTTTGAATTGTAAATTAGTCTTAGTAAAATATGTTTACAATATTTTCCAGTCCGTAAAATAGGTCGTCCTGTCATTTTATGCCTAGAAAGCTCTGACAAATGCATTCAGCTAAGCCTAAAGCCGGCTTGATTGGAAAGTTGGGTGCAGCTGCACTAACAGGTTGCGCAGTGCACTTTCCACACGATGGGCTTTCCGATATCAGACGACTGGTATATAAACGTAGCACTCGTCCTTAATGGCTCCGAGCGGTTTCTCTATTCAATGAGAGACTTTATCCCATAGACGTCGCATAAAAAAAATATAACCTTACGTTTTACGTATCTAAGGCCTTGGTAGGGTTCAGGTGAATTAGTATACATATATACCTTTTTTTAGGAAATAAGCATAAAACAGTTTAAAACTAATAATTTTGTTTGGTAATAGTGCTTTGAATTAATGCATTTTTCCCCTTTCGACTTAATAATACCGAAACGCGTAATCACCAATAATATATATATATATATACATCGTGTCATTCACGATTTGTCAAACGTAGCTTTTACTACCATGACACACCACATTTTTCTAATATGTAAATAATAATGGGTAGACCTAACTATAAATATACTTATATACAAATTTTCTAATATTGCTACTGTTTTCTTTCTATATTGTTTTCTTTTATTGAGGTGTGCAATAAAGAGTATGTGTATTGTATTGTATTTGTCTTAAACAAACGTGAATGTGAAATTCCAAAAGGGGTGAACCTGAGTCTTATATGGCTTATCTATTAGTGTGAGTGAGAGTGTGATCTGTGACCAAACGCAACCAGATCGAGCCGCGATTGTCGCACTTTGCTTAGACAGGCTGCTTCGAGACAAGAGTACTGAAAGTAACAGTTGTCGTCCTCTCCATACACATGCATCAAATGATACTTAATTATAAGTAGTTTGGTGTTTGGTACATTAACCTTTCAAATGTGTGTGGTAGTCAAAAATCGTGGGTTGAAACTACAGTAAGGCGCCATTCATTTATTACATAAATCGATTTTTGCCAGTTTTTGACCCCTCTTCCTTGTAAGTAAAAATAAGTATAGGCCGACCCCCCCCCCCTGTTTAATATTTATTACGTAAGAATCTAAAGTATTTTTTTATTTTTGGGTAATAATCAATTTTGGTTTTATTTTAGTTTTTCTTTATCATTCATCTTTACATAAGATTTTGATCTGTCCAGGGAAGCAAAACCCACTCAGAAAGTGGATCTGCCTCTGGAACATCTCTGGAACAATGGGTTTTCAAAGTATAATCTTAACTCGCGCAATCACTCTCTCTCCTAATGTTAGGACTACTGAAACAAATAGTTCAGAATTTTCAAAAGCCCTTGCTCATCATTAGACACTCAAGATAATCATCAGTAAACTAAGCAATCACGAATGACAGTCCGTCATGTCCATGCGACTATTATTTAACAGACAAAAAACACAGAGGTTCATCATTTGCTGTGGCTAATTTGTATGCGGTTTTTTGTTGCAGTAGTTGTGACATGTCATGTTAATGTTTGTCCAGTAAAGAAGAACAAAAAATTATAATCGGAAATGCGAATCTAAATGACTGCTGACCAAGCAGTGAAGTGACTATTGAAACAAAAAAACTCCCCCGTATATGTTGGAGGAGTTCTTCGTTGTTATGATTTTAATTAATTAACCGCATTAGCAATGGTCAAGTAGAGCTTTCAAAGATAGTTGATAGATAAAACATAAGACATGTTCATGCTACTTTTTAGCAGAAAGGTTAAATATGGAATTTAAATGTTATGAATTAACGGACATTTAAATATATTAATAAATTTCTTGCCAATAGGTAGTTAACGGGCCGTACCTATAGGTACCTATCATATGTGATTTAAATCACTGATTTTATTTAGAATAAATTACGATTTTTAATTAGAAAAAGGTGCTATCACAGACGTTAATTAAATGTTTTAATGTTATTATATTATTACACATAGCTGCAATGACAGAGTGTTCAAAGTCTAATATTGCAATCGCCGCAAAATCAAAGTGCAATATACACTTTATACCGTTTCGCAGCTAATAAATGGCCGCCCATTCACAAGTTGTTAGGGTTAACCAAAAAGCTAATACTTAACGTGTAGGTACAATAGCAGACATTATGCGAGCGGAATAAGATCAGAGATCACCAGATCACTCAATAAAACAAACCCACGCGCCGGCGCTCCGTAATCGCCTCACATAAATACTACAGACTTCCTGGTTTAATGCGCCCAGCACCTATGAAATCAAAACCAATAACATTCTACATTCCAATAAATACTTTCTACCCGAGGGTCCGTTTTAAAATCCCAGAATCCTCAGTTTTTTAGGGTTCCGTATCTCAAGAAGAAAAAACGGGACCCTTATAGGATCACTCGTGCGTCTGTCTGTCTGTCTGTCTGTCCGTCTGTCACAGCCTATTTTCTCCGAAACTACTGGACCTATTAAGTTGAAATTTGGTATACATATGTAAGTTTGTGACCCAAAGACGGACATGTAACGTAAAATGTGAAATCATTTCCTAGCCACAGAGCGTGTTAGTTGTACCTCGTGGCGTTTACTTACACTGCACTTTTCTCATAATTATTATAGTGATTTGTAGATACCTACTATTGGATATCAGTTAATACTCTCAAAGTACCTTAAAAGACTGCACTCACTCACAATACCTAACAATAACGTCCTATGTAATACTAATATTCCTTAAATTTGCAGTTGATTAATATCCAAAAGTGTAAAGTAAGTAGAGATATATTTTTACATCTAACGTAAGTGCCTAATACGAGTAAGTTCTACCTGTAGGTACAACCTAGCTATAGGTGTTTCGGTAACTTCGTTAGTGTAACTGGGACGTCTATAGACAAGGCTTGTCGAGTGCCGGGCATAAATCTACTCGGCCAATATTTATTACTTAGTATCTACTTTCGACGGTACATGATCCTACGTTTGTTTTATTATACATACATCTAAAACCCTAACCTAGTTTCAGACCTTATGATAGCCAGTTTTATACCTATACTATAACATAACCAATATTTGTACTAGTATTTCGCAGTGACATAAAATTTACTATCAAAAGATGATTGTAACACTTTACTGCCGTCGTTTGATGATTGTAATACATAAACCTGCATTTAATAGATAGAAAGGTCCATAGGATATCACAACATCAACTACTTACAATTGCAGACTGCTTCGTTTATTCTGCTCTGCTCGTAAATTACAAACAATTGCAATTGTTACCTGCTATACTAAATAGGTTTAGGATGACGGACTTTCCCACGAATATGTAGGATTTTAGTTTACATTTTTTTGCCAACCGGTCGCGGTGTGGCCTAGTGGGTAGTGACCCTGCCTATGAAGCCGATGGCCCAGGGTTCGAATCCCGGTAAGGGCATTTATTTGTGTGATGAGCACAGATCCTGAGTCATGGATGTTTTCTATATATTTAAATATTTGTATATTATATATATCGTTGTCATACATCACAAGCTTTCTTGAGCTTACCGTGGGGCTTAGTCAATTTGTGTATGAATGTCCCTATAATAATAATAAGTTTAAGTGACATATATATATTACTCCAGAAATGTGTACTACTGGTATTAGTTGAATATGTACCTACCTATTTACTGACCTGTAAAACATTAACTTTTATCAATAAATGTATCTTGTATAATATTTATTTATTTATTTGAACCTGTTTTTAAAAGTATGTTTGGTCGATATTTTCTTACAGCTTTGCAAAAATCAAAAATGTTTCATAACCTGTAACTTTAGTTAAAATATAACTTTGTTGGATATTATATAATATTTTTCTTTTTCGAAATATTACAATCCACTCCAACTCCATTCATCATTCGCAACATCCTGACAAGTCAAAATTGCACATAACCAAAACAAACATTGCAAGCGGTCGCATTTAGCCATAAACGGCGAAGTAAAATGGGTGTAAGGTCGGCGATAAACCTAATGGCCCCCAGTAGTAGATTCTAAAAATGTAATGCCTTTAAAAGATTTCAATGGAGGAGTTAGAATACTTAGAACTGTTAGAAGGCTCACGAGAAATCGTGGCGCCGCGTCACGTCACGTGCGAGCTTCTTCGGATTATACGAAAGAAAACTCTTCTTCGAAACAAATAAACGTTTACAAATTGAATGTTATCCTACTTGTTGTGCCTATTCGTAATTTGCTTGCGGCATGTTGCAGAAAAGCCTAGGCTGTAAACTCAAAGCAGGAGTATTTTTACAGTTTAGAATAAATGCATGGTCTAATCGTTTAGTTCGAATTAATTTATTTGTCTTTACTTTAATAGTTTTATGTATTTTTATATTATGTTTTACCGTTATAGATAAACGCCACCAAATAAACAGCGTGCGTGCGTGCTATAAAAAATAAAACTCACTAAAATCAAAACTATATTTACCTACTGAGTTTAGACTGTAAACGGTTTTAAATAATAAAAACCTTATCACGCTTTACATCATGTGTTTAGCCATCGGCAAAAAATTAACTAGGAAAACCGTAGCGTAGCGTCTGACCTGTGACTTTCAAATGCTGCTTTTTCTCTCATCATTAGTTGGGGTCAATTACTTTGTCTAGAAGAGCCTATTTATATTATTATTTTCATAGTGTTCGATAAAGGTATGGCATGGATACCTATGTAACAAATGAAAAATTGCTTTATAACGATTAGGGATTGCTATCCGGTACTTTTCAGGAGCTACCGAATCCGGTTAAAATCATCAGATCCGGACCGGATCCGGAAAATAAAAAAAAACGTCTAAACACAGCACGCGCTGTAAGTTTTAGATAAGGTAAAGACGACGGATGGAAGGTATGAAGTTGAACAGAACAAAGAATGAATGAAAAAGTTAAAATTTAGTAAGATCAAAGGATATTTTTTATTATGACGATGATTGAGAACAGAAAAGGATTGCCTCTTCTTTCATGTTGGTGGCATGATTACATAAATACTGTAGGAGAAGGTAAAAAAAAAAAAAAGGTGGAGATGCCTTGGAAGGCATTAGTGATTTATGCTAAAGAGAAGGTTAATGTTATGTCATAATGTTGTGTCTGTACAATTTCATCCAATCTTATGCAAGTTCCTTCATCTCTTTACATGCGACTCTACGTCAATCCAATTCTTTATTTGATCCTTGAAACTTTTCTTACGTAAGTAGGTACATATTCCCTTTCCTCGATGGTTTTCAATCCTACACTCTATTATTTTTCGCCTGAGATCGTAGTGTCGTGTATTCTTCCCTATATTTTGACAATTCCCTATATTTGCAAATTTTTAAATCATCACACATTCCATAAAACTACTTCCCGTTCTAAAAAAAAATTAGAGCAAGATAACATTGAAGCGCATTTAATCTAATTTTGGGTTAAAGTAACATAATAAATATATCTTCTTTTGTTACTACTACTGTCAGCATTACAAACACAGAAATAAATATACCGTAGAAGACGCAAATGCATCTACTTCGCGTGTCCGAACCCCGACTAAGCGTCGAGGTTGACCATCGCTCTTTACAGTCCACGCGCGTCAGTTGTTGCAGTCGGACGTCCGTGAAAACTTAAAAAATGCTTCGTTGCATGATAATTAACTGCAACAGCCCAAAAATTGCGAGCACCCGAAGCCAAGAACATATTTCCTATTGTCACAGATAAGTAATTTTAAAATTATATTATGCGTAAATTTTGTATGAAACTAATCCAATTTATAATTGTAAACGTAAATTTGAGCACTTGTGAATGGTTAAATATAATAAATGACTTAAATTTCAAATTTTGCTTTTAAAGTGAGATTGACGTTGTAATGTAACACTTTTTACTAGGTACTAAATTTTCTTTTATTGTTAAAATGTTATTTATAACTTCAAATTATTGAATAAGGTATACATTTGAAAAAATATCCTTTATTTCTTGTATGTATTACACAAAAACTAGAAAAATATGTCATTTAATCAACTCCAATATCCCGGCCGGATCCGGCCGGATTGAAAATCAGTCAGGTTTGCAATCGCTACTAACGATATAAAAAGAAAACACTTTCTTCAACTACTGAAAAAAATATTCGGACTTAAATGTTATAAACTTATGAAATCACCACTGAATTCACCATGATATTCTGTAATTCATAAACATCCGATTTGGAGCGTCGATTGGAAAACAACGCGTGTCGCCTATATGGGATGGTGATGGTAGAGTAGTATATACCTACTTTTAGGATTAAGCGAACACCAAAAACGTTACCAATAATAAGTAAAAATTCATTTGTTCGATTATACTTGTTACATGTTTTCCCTGGTGTTGGTTCGCCAGTATAGTAATGACAGCTATTCGGAGCTACACGTGGCCTGGTAATTAAGCCTCAGCATAAAGCACTCGTCCCTCGTCCGCATGCCGCTTTACTTGGAAACCGCGAAGTAGATGGAATGCACGACATACATGGCTTTAACTAAAACACATTACTCATAAAAGGTTGGACTTCTACGGAGTTCCATGGGACTTACGCCTTGTTAAAATGAGATTGTAGTATAAATAATGGGGGCGATGACAGCTTTTGTGGCTTATGCTTCCGTATGATTGTATAGTAGGCATTTATTTAATGGCGTTGTCGTCAAAGAAGCCTACAAGTAAATGGCTTGCGGCCCGCTTTATGTTGTTTTAGGACTCGGGACTCAAGATAAATAGCATCTTATTTCGCATCATAAGGGTACCCGGGAAGCTCGGGTAGACTTGAAGTAGGCATCTAAGACTTAAGGGTACCCGGCAAGCTCGATTCTCTATACAAACGTAGTTAAGCTCTCATTTTAAAATGAATAGCTTGTTTGCTCTATAAGATTTAGCTTCAGATACCTTTGTAAAAAAATACAGCGAATTTAAGTGTTTTGTACAAAACTTGTTTTTGCTCTATTTCGTTTGTTTTATAAACTGGAGCTATATAAACTAATTACAGACCTTAGATATATCTCATGTCATTGTATGTGTAAAGTTTTATTACAATCCAACAAGGAGTTTTAAAATGAGAACGAAATTCCGTTTGCATGAGAAGGCGAAATTCGGCCGAGCTTGCCGGGGACTTAAACTTACATACCTACTTACTTACCTTTTTATGGACTTAGGTAAGACTAACCTATTACCTGTTTCTGTACTTAGGTAACGCAAAGACTTGATTTACGTAGGTAGCCTAGGTACCTACAATACTCAATTAGTTAATAGTACCAAAGATAGATATAACTCCGTAATAGATGGATACAGTAAGGGAAAAACGTGCCTCGAAAATCAAGAAAATTTGATTTCACGAACAGATGGCACCACTACCTTTGGCCTACTCTCGAATAGATGGTGTTGACGGTTTCGTTTGTTATTTAACAATTTTTAAGCATATCAGTGAAAAAACATGGGTCAAAATCATATTAAAAAAGCATTTATCCATATATAAATATATTTTTTGGTATTTTTATACATCTTCATTTTTAGTTTTAATCGTGTGTCGATAGATGGCAGTGAATTTACTGTGGCTACAAAATGTACTATGACAGCACCGCTCTATCCTATATATCCTCTTTGATAGTACCTACCTTCCTAAAGTCATAGTAAAAATATACCAAAATCTTCGTTATGCTATAATAATACATATTTAATTAGTACATTATTAATTTTCCCCTCACTAGCTCGGAAAGCCGTCTATTATCCTTTAAAACAAGCGGGGAAAAACGCATTTTATCCACTAGTGGGGAAAGTAATTTGACCTTGGATGGAGCGTGTTTAAGTAGCTTGACAGATAACAAAACGTAAAACGCTCATAATAATGGTTCGTTCGATATTAATTATCATTAAATAAATGGTTTGAGAATCTAATAAAAAATACCAAATTTAGCTTTATTTAATAATTTTAAGTCATAAACCTTAAAATTCCATAAGAAACGTTAGATTTTTTATAATGATGTTAAATATAATTCTGAACGCACAAGTTGAGTCGATGCAATTTCAAAACGCATCGTTGACATTTCATACGTCAGAACAGAAATGTCAACATTCTCAACAAAATTTTTACTGTTCTTCTCACCGACTCACGTAAAAATCAGAATTTCTAGTGTTTTCTGTTATAATATCGTAAAAAAATTAGTGATTCCAGTGATGAAGATGATCTAACGCCTGTGGATGTTGCACTTTCCTCGCTATAGTGAGGGGAAAAGTTTTGTGTTACACACGGGTGCAAATGTATTTTACTTCTCGTGTGTTGTAACACTCGCTACGCTCAGGATTCTATTTTAGAACCACTCGCTTCGCTCGTGGTTCAACTGTAGAATGCTTTCGCTTGCTCATGTTTCAATTCCACACTCGCGGGTAAAATACAACTTTGCACCCTTGTATAACAAATAATTATTATTAAACTAGTATACCTAATGGATTTATTGCATGCAATATTTTACAAACAAACATTAAATACATAATACCTATAACAATATACCTAGACTATGCAACTGTAACTTATTCGTCATAAATTTCAGCTTATGTTAATAAGCGTCTGTAATTTACGTAATACAATTAAATTATCTAAATTAACCTGACCACCACCATTTAAATGTTGTGCACTCGGATCCTCAGTTACGCAACCGATGCAAACTTTCTATGTTTAGTCCACTGACATAAGAACTACTTGAAATATGTTCAATAAAATACGAGATCGTATGTATCGGGTCATCCTCTCACTTTCTTGAGCCGTGGGATTACCGCTTTTATGGAGCTATTGTGGGTCCGCTGCCCAATCCGACCACTTTTACTTTTTACCTCTCGTAAATGCTTGTATGACATCATAAACGCGTACGGCGGTCCACCGGCTACTTTTACTTCAATTTTGTTATGATACTTGATTAAATCGAGGGAGTTTTTCTGTTCTAAAGTAGTATTTTGGTTTTACAAAGTTTTTTTTATTGAACCACAAAGGTAAAAATTAGGGTCATTGGTAATGCAAGCGGAAAGTGTTATATATACTAAAGTTTTTATAACGTGAAAGGTATGCGTATTACGCTAACGGCACATTTATGTTATTATTGTTAATTATTTTTCGTTTTAAAGGTGATTTGACTTGACCCGTGAAGAATTTTCGGCCTTTGACAACTGAACAGCATTTGGAGATTTTTTAACTGTCAATTTTACAAACTAAATATCTGTGCATAAGTAAATTATTCTTCGAGGATACACATTACGAAAATAACTATAAAACCCACCTTTGATACTTGCATAACTTTATTCATTCCATTATCGCCACACAATTTTAGGAACACAAATCGTTTACATATTGTTGACTGGTGTGGCGACAACAAAACGAATGGGTTACTATCCCATTCAAAGGTGTTGTCTGCTCGCTTCACATCACTCACTTCACGCTCAACATCTCAATCGGCAATAAATGTCCCTCCGTAAAAGGCTGCCATGCTACTCATGAGCACAGCATAAATACAATGATCGTAGCCTATCTCGCCCGAACACTACGTTCAAATCTCGGAAGCAACGACTGCTTGTCCCTTCTGAAGTACTCACTAATTACACCGCAAATACATTTCAAAAAAATCAATCAATCAATCAATCAATTTCAATTTCAAAAATGCTACGAGGACACTACTGAGTTGCATCCTATACTATTCTATAAGGTTAGATGGGATAAGAGAAACATTAGGGCAAGACAAACACTTGTAGGGAATCCTCATACTGTTTCTCTTGCACCGAGCAATATAAACTATGTTTCTCTTACCGGTCTTACCCCACATGACCTTACTTTTTTAAACAGAAATGTTCTCTTCAAGAAGGAATTCATTATAGCTCTATTTTTAATTAAGTTGAGGTTATCCCTGAATCCAAGCCAAGTAGCGCTGCGCTGGTCTTGTAACGAGGATCATCGCGTTTTTATGGGTAAGGCTCGTTCTTGTCACAAGAATCTATTTCCTTTTGTTTTAAGATGGACTACTGTGTAAATTTTTTCTCTGCCATAAAGAGCCAGCGACCGGCGACCCGTGCACCGTGTAGCACTGACGTAATGATTGCTTCTTCACAATGGCGGTAATATTGCACTTGTCGCACATCCGCCTCCGTTCTGCCTGTCTGCTTGTATTGTGAGCGTATGAAAAGAATTCGCGTTGAAATCGCGAGCGCTCATGTGGAATAAACCTAGCTGTGATCTTATTTGAAACGGTTTCTTTGTGCCGAGAGACAATTGAAATGAGCTTAGAAAAGAGCCCCGATTTTGGGTGGCATACTTTTATCGAAAGTGTTTCCCAAGTTGCATAGCAGCGAGAATCTAGTTTATTGTTTATACTTAATTGTGTTCTTAATTTTAATTTAGGGTGACACAGTTTAATTGAAAGTTTTCCCAAGGTAGAAAGCGCTCGGTCGGCCACACTACTTAGAAGAACGATCAAATAAATAAAACGAGCATTTTCCGCATTTAAAGTTCATTTTTAATGCTTTAAATAAATCTGTAGTAGTATTAGTAGTTTTAATAACAAAACTTCCGTGAGACACAGACATATTAACATGTCAAGCGTTTTCGACTTAAAATACGTGAGTGACCCGTTATTAATATATTTAGTATTAGTAGTGTTGTTTTATTTAGTTTCTAGTAAATTAAAACCAAGAATAGTTATTCATTCAAAGTCTTCGAAATAGCTTACTTTGTCACGCTCTAACGAATACCTACATCATTCATAATTCATAACACATTCACGCTAATCTATCACCATTTACAAATCCTATTACCATTTCTAATCTCCTAGGATTTCTTATAGATTTGATTAGACTAATATAAACTCACATCAATCTACACTGTATATAAAAAGTTTTAATAATGAAGTCAGAGTGGAAGGAAAATGGCTTGTTAAATTGCGATTTCCGACCGATTATGCGCACGCTTTTCAACTTTTCAACTGGAACTACATAGTTTATTGTTGTGCATGCGATGGCCGATTCTATACTGAAACTAGTAAAAACGGAACAGAACTTCATGTAAACAAGTATTATACTAACATCTAATAAGATTGCAACGACAAAGGGCCTACCCCAGGTCAGTTTAGAATGTTAGTACGTATGTAGTTACTACCTATAATCCTCGGTCTATTTTGTCAGATGTTCAGACAAGAACTACCAAAGGTAAAGGAAAAAACTCAATGGCATTCACTATCATCTATTACCATCTGGGCATAAGCAGCCGTGGCCGATCTGGAAAACTTTGAACAGATTGCGCTCCCGGGTCGGCCGTAGCAAGGAGAACATGCTGAAGTGGGGCGCTCTAAGCGGCTGACACCCAATGTCAATGTGGGACGGCTCCACAAACGATGGAGCACATGATATCCTGTCCAGCGTGCACGCATGCCTGCTCAAGCGAAACCTCCGTGATGCTACAGACAGGGCGATAAATGTCGCTACCTTCTGGTCCCGCACAGTCTGAAACCATCGACACGAGGAGAAGAAGAGTATCATCTAGTCTCATTGAAATTCTTACAGGTTTCTTACCCAAACATGTAAGCAAACAATCGCTATAAAGACTTAATGCATTTGAATCGATTGAATAGGAACAACATTAATTTTTGCATAGGAACAATAATTGGTAGTACAAAAACCTATCAAACTTGAATACTAATTACTATTCGTTGTAGCTGTTTATTGCCGCGTATACTACATGACCACCAATTACGTACATTAACATAAAATACTAATCTAATAACTGGAGCAAGAAATGTAAAAAGAAATCAAGCTTTTCAAATGGCAAGTTTATGGCGATTATCACACTGCAACTGGAGCCGCAATCGGAAAGTACATCAGCGTAATAACAATATCCTTAAAATAGGTAATAAACAATTGAAAAACCTGAATTGTACTCTAAAGAGCAGCTGGAACTCAGACGTCTGAACAGTTATTTCTCAAATATTATCAGATTCGTTGTGTAAGACAAGTATGCAGTCATACATATATTAAAGTTTTATACAGTCATTCAATTCTCATTATCAGATCTAGATCAAAATTGAATGAACTTTTAAAACTAGTTTACAACGGGCGAAAATTTCAATTGTGGGCAAATTATCTTTTTATGAAGTCTGCTTAACGTTGAGTGAGTGCATATTAAAGAGCTGAATGTAAAGATGAAACAGCAAATAAAAGATCTACGTAGGTATAATAAGACCGGACTTTCACATATCGCTGTTATTATGGGGCCATAATAGTACATTTCGATGCTAGTGCGGAAAGTATATCATTACTTCACGAGTACCGAGATATCTTGCCAAGAGCCGTAGGCGAGTGTCAAGACTCGAGACGAGTGAAGAATGACATTTCCGCACGTGTATCGAACGACGTTTTTTAATACAGTTGCGAAAAAATAAGAAAAACAACGAAAGAAATTCGAAACTTTTATATTATTAATTTTGTGACATCATTGACATTGACATTATGAAGAGGCGTTTTTTTAGCTTTTATTCGACTAGAATGGATTTTGTTATTATTATTGAACCCACTTCAATGAAAGTTTTTTTTTCGAATGCATGTTTTGTAAGACAGAAACAATTGTAAATATAAAACATTGTACTATTATTACCTAAATATCGTTATTTACGATTATTTGTGTATCGTATATTTATAAAAACAATATCGAATGTTGCCTTTGGAAACATAAAACATTCTTGCAGTAAGAAAAAACGCCTCTTCTTTGACAGGCATTCCGTTCCATTCAGACAATTTATTAAGAACGGTTTTTCAACATTAAAAAATAAACGTATAATAATACTTATAATGATGAAGAGGTAAGTAATAATAGTTATTTGTTATACAAGGGTGCAAAGTTGTATTTTACCCGCGAGTGTGGAATTGAAACATGAGCAAGCGAAAGTATTCTACAGTTGCAACATCCACAGGCGTTAGATCATCTTCATCACTGGAATCACTAATTTTTTTACGATATTGTAACAGAAAACACTAGAAATTCTGATTTTTACGTGAGTCGGTGAGAAGAACAGTAAAAATTTTGTTGACAATGTTGACATTTCTGTTCTGACGTATGAAATGTCAACGATGCGTTTTGAAATTGCATCGACTCAACTTGTGCGTTCAGAATTATATTTAACATCATTACAAAAAATCTAACGTTTCTTATGGAATTTTAAGGTTTATGTCTTATTTTATGAATTATTAAATAAAGCTAAATTTGGTATTTTTTATTAGATTCTCAAACCATTTATTTAATGATAATTAATATCGAACGAACCATTATCATGAGCGTTTTACGTTTTGTTATCTGTCAAGCTACTTAAACACGCTCCGTCCAAGGTCAAATTACTTTCCCCACTAGTGGATAAAATGCGTTTTTCCCCGCTTGTTTTAAAGGATAATAGACGGCTTTCCGAGCTAGTGAGGGGAAAAATATTAAATATGCATATTTTTCGCATTCTTACATTAACAGTAGGTTTTTATGTTGATTACGAAGTTTAAAGGAAACTAATATTAACACTCATCAATAAGTAGTCATGAATTGGAACAAGTATAAATTAAAAAAAATTGGAAAAGTAAAAAGCACTAGTTCGCGAAAACCAACTTTCCGCACGCCAAACAACCACGAAAAGTAGCACTTTTTGAGCAACTGTATTAAAAAAGCCTTTTAGCTTCGATAACAATAACATTAATATTAGATTTTCGAATAATAAAAGCAAGAATGACTTTCATTTCTCAGGCGAATATAAAAATCAATATTCGTTTCGATTAATTTAGGTACATTACGACAATAAAAAATAAATACACTTTATTTGTTATTGTGCTTTTATGTTGTTTTTTTTTGTTTTTTTGTTTTGTAATTTATTTATTTAGATTATAAGTAGATGGATTGTTTGTTATAATTGTAGACAAAGCATTATACCTATTAACATGATAATGATTATACACTTTATTAGATCATTGTTAGTTTAAAATATAACATGTAATTCGAGTGATGTTTCTTGTTCATATAAATTGAGGTAATTGTAATTACACAAGAAAAAAAAACTTTATTGAATAATTTAATCGTTCATAATAACATTAATAACTGGTGCGAGATTTGTACCATTGCCAATATACCTATTCATAGACATCTTGCACCAGTTGTGAATGATACAACAACAATCAAATACACCAATATATTAGATACAACCAAATTACAACGAATAGAAGAATAGCACACGGGGGCTGTAGCCTAAATTATTTAAAATGGACTTTTTGCACAGACGTATCTAACTAGTTGAGCTATAAGTATAAACTAAGTATGCTTATAAAAACTTTATACATGCGCAATCATGAAATGAATAGCTGGACAAAGTGGACAATGACGCTACTCATTACTTTTCGCGTAACCCGGTTTTGTCCGTGTTCGTTTTATTGCCACAATTTTCCTTTCGCATCTCCGATTCTGCGCGAACGTGACGTATTGCGAATCGGGATCCAATCACAAATAGATCGCCACTGATATCTTCATATCTAACCCCCAGAAGACTAGAGTCTTATGTAGCTATAGATTGTGTAGCCGCATCAAACGTTATTCTCATAGCATATACCAGCATTTCGCACTCCATTACATTAGCAAGTGCTAAATTAATAGATTATTTTTGTTTGCACTTTGTTTTTTACCGCCGCACCGCAATCAAGTACTGTCAGGTTTAATCGATCTTTTAATGATATAATATATTCGTTACGTAGAGATTACTTTTAAATTAACTATTAGTTAGTGTCAAGGACCTCTCGTACATTAAAAGTATGAATGTAAACAAATCGAAGAATAATGAGCTGAATAGACTAATGTCTAAAATTATGCAACTACTGAGAAAACGGTACATTTAATTTTATGGACCGGAAAGCAAGGAACTTTAATTTATTATGAAAACCGTTGAACCATTTTGTGGCTACCTATTTCTTTCGTACTTTTGCAAAATATACTACACGTGCAATGGCAAAGGACACTTAGTAGGATGTTTTTTCAGAAAGTGTCTCGTTTTTCTCTTACTTGCTTTTGAATGTATTATGTAAAACTCTACTAGTAACTAAGCCGCTGTAAAGACGTCTATTATCCAACGTAGTGGCCATTACAATTATAATCGGTTGGAGTTAAAGTAGAATACAGCAGCAAATTATGGGATGGTTAACGTTACACTTTTACAACGGGATAGTTTTCAGTTAATTCGATAATTAGTTATTTTAATTAAATTTCGTTAGCAATAGAAATGTACACTAAGTTGCGACAGAGAGTAGTTTTAAAAACCGGACAAGTGCGAGTCGGACTCGCTCACCGAGGGTTTCGTACTTTTTAGTATTTCACTAGACTAACCGTGAATCATTCAAAACTCTAATTTTTTAGTATTTGTTGTTATAGCGGCAACAGAAATACATTATCTGTGAAAATTTTAACTGTCATATCACGCTATCACGGTTGATGAGATACAGCCTGGTGACAGACGGACAGAGGAGTATTAATAATAGGGTCCCGTTTTTACCCTTTGGGTACAGAACCCTAAAAACAGGATTTTCAAATTTACATAAAGGTGACTAATTTATTATATTGCCCATTATATAATTTAGTTCGTATACTGACTACCAACAGGATTTGCAATAATAACAGCTTGTATGCTAATACAACTACCTAACTTGTACTTATATGATAATTTTTAATAAAACATAAAAATACTTAGTTGTGTTTAACGTATTCAGTTTAAGTTAAAAAATATAATTATTTATAGCGGAATTTCTTTGAGGGAAATTCTTTTTTTAATACGGTAAATCAAACTAATTTAAAACGAATCAAATACTAAAGTACCGTAAAATGGGAAAAAATATGATAATTACGTACTTAACAAAAGAGTTCAATAAGAATTAAGCATAAAAGTAACATTAACTATAAGGTAGTTAGCAAAATTGGTACAACTGCTCGATTGAATACTCGTACAGTCAGCATCAATAAGTAGCGGATGAAACAACGCGTTAAAAGTAACTGTCACCCTGGAATACTTTTCCAAATAGAGATACCTACTTATATCTCTACAGTTTGCTTTCAAAAGTACATGTAAAAATATAATTGTTCTACATATACTATATAGACACATATCTTATTTGTTAAGTTATTGGAGAATGGTAGATAGATATGTAGCTTTAAAGCGTAGTCTGATTCGCAACTACCATCTAGGTTGGGACTCGATTCCTGTTTTTTATCATCTTTCTAAGTCTATCGATCACTAGGGATGTTAGAGGGTACATTAGCGTCAGGTTGCATCAGAGCACAAAACATTCATCAATCGGACTTCGTGCGTCTCCGTGTGTGACTTATTAACTCCACTGAAGCCTTACATTGTAATGTAACGTATTATCTACTTTTAAACTGTGGAACGAGGGATATTCGATTAAGTCTTTTCGGCTTACATACTTAGTATACTTACACACATTCAGTTTACATGCTTATGTCGAATATTGAGATGAAGTATGAGGTTTCCACTCAGCTTGGTGTGTCTTCCGTGAAAACCCTTCTAAAATTGCGCTACTAAGCTATACAAATAGAAATGTCTTAAATGTAGGTATCTTAGTAAGTAAAAGATCAGCTACGTATAATACCTACCTATTATAAGTACTTGTAATTATTGTAGAATCATAGGTGCTACAAAAATATATAATTGGTCATATGCATTTTGTATTTGTACCTAAGTATATATGTGTGTAGTTTTGTGAAATTGTTTATGTTGTTTTTCATTTGTTTCATTTACATAAAGTACATAAAATCAATAAAGTTCCAGAACCATAACTATATGGACAAATTGATCGGCCTTAAATTAAATGCATTTCGAACTTTATTACTCGACAGATCGCCGGTGGAATTGCCACAAGATTAAAACAAGGACTAGGTATCTAACATAAACTTGCTAAATAACGATCTGCCGTTAAAACAAGCCAAAGCGCCTCCTGATTAGTGACTGGATATTTCCAAATAGAGCATTGAACTGTATTAATTTTCGCGTATCGGAAGCTAGCAATTAATTTCTAAATGAGTTATCTAATCGATGTATATTTTATTTACAGACAAGTATGCAAATACCTAATAAATGTACATATACGAGATTGAATCCTCATCGCAAGCATGGCAAGGAAGCGAAGGGATGGACTATGGACGTATGGCCACGCGTCAGGCGGATAGAATAACGTCAGACAAACGCCACACCAAGACAGAGCGGCCTGGAGAGCACTGGTGAAGAGTGGACACTCGTCACGTTCCTCAGCCATGAGGTTACGACAAGAAAGAAGAAGAAGAAGATCCTCATATCAAATTATAATTTCTATAACAATTAATGATTGCTTGACTGACGAGCTAAGTTTATAGTATCAACGAAGAAGATTATTGTTATAATCAGACAAATATTTATTCTGCTTTAAGAAAAGTACAAGCAAAATGGTAAAGACATTAAACATATGTAGAATAAACAAAACGATTAGATTATATTTATTAAATTTAAAATATTCATAGTGATACTCAGAGAATAGCCGTGGTCGTTTGCCATTAAATGTTAAGTTTTAATCTTCATTTCATAGACGATAAAAATAGTTCATAATAAAATTAACACAAACTAGCTAACTATATTTTGTTAATGTTCTCTTTGTATGCTTAATAATTTCCTACTGCGACTCCACGGTTCTACAGTTGGGTTGGGTAGTTGTGCAAGTTTTTTGATATGTCCATTACGCTTTTTGCTCGCCGATGCGGTGGTCTGACAGCGGGCGGCCGCCTCGCTAATGTGTGAAAACACTCGCCTCGCCTGCTCGCAGGTCGCAGGACCATTCGCAAATCGCAACGCTTATTGATAAACTCGGTTCAAGGATACCAGGAAAAGTTTGATAGATATCCGTAACTATCGTGCATAATCTTAGTTCACAGCTATACTGGTTCGTTCTCGACAAAAAATAAAGACAACGCAGATAATAATTAAATTTGCGTACAGTCCGAAATATTATGCGAACAGGTACAAATAGCATAACTGATTAGCTTGCTAACTTGCCATATACCGTTATGTGTAGATCGATGTTTTGACACTTAGATCAATAAAATATTTAGCAACCTTCCCATACAGGTATTGCACTGCGGTAAATACCTATTAATTATTTAAGCGGTTTGCAGAAAAAGTTTATGATTTATTTTATACGGGTAATAAGAAATATATATAAATCTTACAGACTAATTTTATAATGAGTTTGATAAAAGTTATAAAACTTTTATCAAATAGCCCCAATAATTAAGGTAAAGTTACTCAAAGTAGGTATTATAAATAAAATACTCTCTCCCTGATATAGAACATATAATTTGAAGCTCCTGCCAATGCCGCATATATATTTTTAAAGTATAAAATTTTTTATGCGGCATGATAAAAAATATTGGCCAAGAGCATGTCGGGCCATGCTCAGTGTAGGGTTCCGTAGTTACCATTCTGTCAGAATAGGCTAAACGGGGGCTATTAGTAAGTATCATGTACATTACAAGCAAAAGAGAGTATAAATATTTTCGCAGCGGTTTGTACGTCTTTTTACTAATAAGAGAAGATTTTTTGCAATCACTCAAAAACGGCTGGACCGATTATATTCGCTATAGTTTTCATTGAAAGTACATATTTATTAAGCTCTTGTTTTACTTTTTTTTTCGGACCCATGGTTCAAAAGTAAGGGAGGGGGACACATTTTTTTCTTTTGGAGCGATTATTTCCGAAATTTATCACTTAATCAAAAAATGGTTGTTAGAGAATATTGAGTTAATGCGAAAAAAAAAATTTGTATGGGAGCCAATGGGAGGTACCCTAAAAAAATTGTTTTTAAATTTTATTTTTCGACTTTTTCGGATTGGTTGATTTATATATCCATGCCAAATTTCAGCTTTCTAGCACTAACGATCATGGCGAACCTATAAGGGTTCCTAGTTAACTACGGAACCCTAAAAAGGATCAGTACCTACCAAATTGTTTACAGAATAGCAGTAACATCTTTACAAAATTTCTGTGACAGACACACACTGTTTAATTCCATTAGTGTTTTTTTTAACGATTTTTGTAAGGGAAAACTAAAATTCTGTTAGCTTTGCATAACAGAAACAAAGCAAACAGTTTCAAAATTATACGCTTTTATTGTGGTCAGTGAGATTAATTTATTCTAGATAAGGTAAGAGCTGTGGGCGATTCCAGAATGCCAGTGATCATTGCATGATTGCGACTACATATTTCCATACGCCTGGAGTGCCTGGAGGCGAAATAAAAGTGCATTCAATCGTAATGCGGAGCTACTATTACTTATACTATTATAAATATTATAATGGATCGCGTAGGTACACGTTACATTTTGCTAACGTGAGTGAACTCTAGGGAACTCATGGTACGGGCATGTGATGCGGAGGGATGAAAGTCATGTGACGAGAAAGGTATTAAGAATGAATGTGGAGGGAAGTACGAGGAGAGGAAAACCGAGGAAAAGGTGGATGGACTGTGTGAAAGATGATATGAAACTAACGCAAGTGAATGATGAGATGACGGGTGACAGAGATGTATGGAAGAAAAAGACATGCTGCGCCGACCCCAAGTGAATGGGACAAGGGCAAGCGAATGATGAGTGAACTCTAGGGAAATAAACACGTTAATCTTATATTAATTATTTTCAAAAAGGAACCACATCTTGCTTTGACAATAGGTATAAGATCGAGTATGTATAACTATTCAGATTCATCTTATCATACAGGTAGTTTTTGCAGTGTTTACTACTTTTACGCAAACGGGGTTGGGTAAATGAATAAGAATTTAAAAAAAACTTCGACTAATGCTGAACGCATTTTCAAAATATTAGGGATTATCTCTAATTTGTATAGGTAAAGGTATATGTTTCAATAGTTATATATTTTTTAATACTACGTCGGTGGCAAACAAGCATACGGCCCGCTTGATGTTAAGCAGTTTCCATAGTCTATGTACGCCTGCAACTCCAGATGATCCCGTTATCAATTTATGGATGACTCATACAGCACATGATTCATATAAACCAAAGAGGATATAATAGGATAGAGCGGTACTGTCATAGTAAATTTTGTAACCACAGTAAATTCACTGCCATCTATCGACACACTTTAAAACTAACAATGAAGATTTATAAAAATACGATAAAATGTATTTAAATATGGATAAATGTTTTTTTTTATTTGCATTATTTTTATTATTTTGCTTAGAATAAATTTAAAAGTGGCAAAATTACTGCCTTGGGTGAGACTTGAACTCACAGCCTCTGGATCGATACTCCAGCGCTCTGCCAACTGAGCCACCAAGACCTCATCCATAGTCAGAAAATCTTCCCACTATATGGGTCTAGGGGACCCTAGCGACATCTACCGTAAGAGTGTTACACTTCTTAAACGGACACCGGAGTTCCAAGTCATATTGGAAATTCACCAGTTACGATGTGCTACCCATTCAATATTAATTTTTAACAACCAGAAACGTCTGCGAGCGATGCTATTAAGCTTAGAATAAATTTAAAAGTGGAAAAATTACTGCCTTGGTTGAGACTTGAACTCACGGCCTCTGGATCTCTGGATCGATACTCCAGCGCTGCCAACTGAGCCACCAAGACCTCATTCATAGTCAGCAAATCTTCCCACTATATGGGTCTAGGGGACCCTAGCGACATCTACCGTAAGAGTGTTACACTTCTTAAACGGCCACCGGAGTTCCAAGTCATATTGGAAATTCACCAGTTACGATGTGCTACCCATTCTATATTAATTTTTAACAAGCAGAAATTTCTTTAATATTTTGACCCATGTTCTTTCACTGATATGCGTTAAAATTGTTAAATAACAAACGAAACCGTCAACGCCCTCTATACGAGAATAGGCCAAAGGTAGTAGCGACATCTGATCGAGAATCAAATTCTCGTGATTTTCGAGGCACGTTTTTTCCTTAGACTGTATCCATCTATTACGGAGTTATATCTATCTTTGATATAAACGAAGCGAATGGGAAAAGTAGCCCTCTCATAAACTCATTAACCTTTTGACATGGAAGTGGTGTCATAACTAGACGTTAATTGATCGCGTTAAAACGTGATCAACGCTCGTAAAGGCTCGTGCAGCTATGGAAAAAACCCTCGCTGCGCTCGTTTTTTTGCTTACGGCAATCTCTCCAATCATAAATGGTATTTCCTACGTATTAATATTTGCTGTAGTTCCAGGATCTAAATTATAGTATTGTTATAAATAGGGCGTTTACAGAAAATAAAACATATAGAATTCTTACTTTTTTCAGGGCATACTTAGTCTTAAGGGGAATAAAATGAATATGCTTATATTTAGAGATATATATATATATATATATTTTATGATGAATAGGCAGGCGTTTGACCACGATCCCACCTGATGGTAAGTGATGATGAGGTCTACGGTGGAGCACGCTTACCTATGAGATAACTATTAACTCTTGCCTTGAAGAGCCCCAAATTGTACTCATTTCACTTTCCACACAGACTCGGGCAGGGCGTTCCACTCCTTGGCAGTTCGCATAAGAAATGTGGAAGCAAAACGCTTCGTGCGTATTTTTGGAGTTCCTACCATGAAGCGATGCCGGAGTGCCGTTTGTCTTGTGGTCCGATGGTAAAAATGGGACGGAGGAATAAGGTTGTGCAGTTCCTCGGCACACTCTCCGAAATGTATATCTATAAAAGATCGACAGGCTGGCAACCTTGCGAAGATGCTCCAGACTTTGGAGTCGAGCATTCGTCAGATTGCTGTCATTGATGATTATCTTGGCCCTCCTCTCAACTGACTCGAGCGCCTCAAGCTGGTACAGGATTCGGTGGTTTTCCAGGGTCCATTCAATAAAGACGTTTATTGTAACATGTAGAAAATTCGTTTATTACGAAAAGTGGCTTTATATAAGCTTAGATTTGAAATGTAACGAGTAACGTGTTTATCGTGCCGTATATCGAGGCGAATGAACGAGACAAGATGAGCGCGGAGGGGCGCAGCAGCAGTTGTCGTCGCAGCGCCGCTAGGTGTCGCTAGAAGGTGCGTGAACATGCCCCCGGCCTTGGGAGCACCATCTCCCAAAGTAGTCTTCATCCGTCTAGGTCTGCCGGCTCTGGTAGTAGCGGGCAGATCTTTGAAAAGCTGCGTCGTATTGTTCCTGTCGCCGTGAGAATGTCGGCGACACGGTTCACGCCATCGCTCCCAGGGTATAGACGCGTAACTCGGCCTAACCGCCATTTGAGAGGAGGCAGGTTATCTTTGTGGTTCTAGGTGTCTTTGATTAGAACGAGACTGTTTAACGCTATGTCGTCTTTCTGCGTCTTCCATTTGGTTCGCCGCTGGAGCTCCGCAACGTACTCCGTGGACCAACGCCGCCAGAAGTGTTGACGTAGGGCTTCGATCCTGGCGTAGCGAGACAGGCGGGAAGGCTGCACATCCGTCAGGTCCTCGCTAGCAGGGCAGGTCAACGGCCGACCAATTAGGAAATGGGCAGGCGTGAGCGGGGATAGATCAGTAGGATCTGTGGACAAGGGTGACATGGGCCTGGAATTCAGGATGGCCTCGGCCTGTGTCAAAACCGAGCTGAATTCCTGGTAAGTTAACCTAGCATTACCTACTACCCGTTTTAAATGAAATTTGCACGCTTTTATTCCAGCTTCCCATAATCCGCCAAAATGGGGAGAATAAGGAGGAATGAAACTGAATTTGATGCCATCATTAGCAGCGAAATCGACTACAGAACAGTATGAGAACAGTATTCTACACACGATCGGACTTGTGCTTGGTAAAGGTCGAGCAGCTGCCTAGGTGTAAAATACTGCCTCACCTTGTTGAGGATGCCTAGCTTTTTTGCCGCTAACTGTGCTTTCGACTCGATATGCGGGCCGAAGTTGAGTTTCGAGGTCAGCGAGATTCCGAGCAGCTCAAGATGGTCGGTTAACGGAAGGGATACATCTCGGAAAGTAGGAGTGAGATGGAATGGATTCCGTTTAGCGGAGATAAGACACGCCTGAGTCTTACTAGCATTGAACGCAACCAGATTGGCTTCACCTCAATCGGAGACTGCCTTCAGTGACACGTTCATGCGTTCGACCATTGCCTCCCTGAGCGCCTGAATTTGGGCTCCACTAGCTCGTGAATTGGGTATGTAGCTTTCAACAACCGTAGTGTCATCTGTCATAATAATATAGACCATCCACTAGTACCTACTTACAATGCTGATTTAAATTGCTTTACATTATCTATTATCTATTACGTATTAGTTAAGATTAAAGATTTTAATTCATTCATCTGTCTCTGCGTGCGAATTTACAACTTACATTCACAAATTCTCCATCTCCATCCTCCACGTCCATAAAATTGGTCAACTATCCGCCATATTACAAGCTGTCATGAAAACACGTTGAATATGGGCAGATATGTTACCGGGCCCTATCTGGACACTATCCACGTCGTTAGCACACAATGCGCCGCAACTCAATACCGAACCTATTTGAATTCAATGCAATTTACAGTTATCTGATAAGGGAGCACCGAGCAGCTAACGACTCCTAACGACGGTAGTATTTCGGATGGCTTCAGAGTTCTGATCCATTCCACTTTTCGTTAAATATCACATTTTTCATGCAAAATGCATATATTTAATTTTAATATAGGACAATTTTACACAGATCAACTTAGTCTAGACACTAAAGGCCACTTGCACCATCCCATTAACCCGGGGTTAACCGGTAAACCTGGAGTTACCATGGATACCAGTACAATTTGACACTGCGTTAACAGGTTTTAAAATTTTCTATGGGACGATATCCTTTCGCGCCTACATTTTTTAAATTTGCCGCTTTTTTCTCTTGTCCTTATATTACTTATCGACCCGGATATGTACAGAAAATTGTCAGTGTCAGTGAAATAGTCGCCAATTATACTAATCCGTATAAAAGACATCAACGCGTTTGGTTGAAAAGTATCAGTAGGTATCCGTTTATGAACCTACACTTATTATTCAAAAGAAGAAATACTGTTAAAATACAGGAATACAGGAAAGGTCCAAACAACTAAAGATCAAGATAAACGGGACACTGCAGTTATTTTGCACAATTTATGTGGGTTAAAAAAAACAGAAAAGGCAGTCAATAAGCGAGGCGTTTGTATTAAATAAAAATAAGGGTTTTATTTAATAAACTGGGTACCCTATGCAATAAAGTATACGACATACTCACCAGTTATGTTTAATAGTTATTAAGTATATTGGTTTCCTATTGTCTGTAGTAATAATATACAATCATACACTAATAAAAAAGATGTCTCATATTTGTCGCGAATCGAGTCCGATAACAGTAATTAAGCAGATAAGACGGCAGTACTAATTACGTTTCATAATGTTATCTGAGTTCTGAACTGAACGCACCCTAAAGTGACAGGTGACTAGCTTCGCTTTTGCTCTGAAAGGCTTGAAAAATATTTCTACACAAAAGGCGTATCATGCGTTTTTCCAATCATACGTCCTCTATGGATTAGCCGTATGGGGTAGTTGTACCGAAGTCCATCGTCTGTTTATACTACAAAAGAGATGTGTACGTATAGTTGGCAGCAAATCTAACCGAGAGTCGTGCAGGGCCTCTTTAAAAAAATTAGGTCTGCCCACTCTTTCTGCACTGTATATAATAGAACTCTGCAAACTAGTTCGCCGGCATGTAAATAAATTTCCTGCAAAAAATAACTTTAATAGCGACAGACTAATAAACTCAATGTTTGCTCACGACATTCGGGCTCCTGTTGCTACGGCAGCAATCTACCAGCGTAGCACTATCTATGTTGCTGCTAAAGTGTTTAATATTTTGCCCGGTCACTCAATAACTTCAAGTTTTGGACAGAACTTTCAAAATTTGTCACTGAGATATGCCCCTACAGCTTAAGTGAATACTATAATATAAACAGTTAGTTAATAAGCATGTAAATATGTAGCTATTATAGCTACACCCACCGGGTAAAATTGTACTGACTCTCACTGTCCTTGTCTAACATCAACATGTACACATACAATTTATGGCTATTGAATATATAAATAAAATAAAAAAATCTTACCATATCGGGCTAAATGTACTTAGTGACTGTGTAGTCATTAATCTGTCCACCTCCACCCCCAGATGAAAGACGGTGACGCCATGGTGACGGCGGGGCATTAGTTAGCGAAGCAGAGAGAGAGAGAGACTGCAATCACCATAATCAGACAGTTACCTGTCTGATTACCCTTACGGGTTTGAGCAATATCATAACACAACGCCAACATAACACAACAGTTAGTTAATACGAACTCAACGGTACCTTACTTTTTGTCACATGATTGCTTAATAAGATGCTTAAATAGTATTAAAAAATATTGAATGCAACCTTCCGATGCACTGCGCACGCACACTCCGCTCTGTTTCACACGATCACGCACACAAATATGTGCCCTAACTCTATACAAATACGACGCATTAATCCAATTACAGACATGTGAAACAACACACTAATTAGCAGTTTAACATTGTTTATAGCGCATCTAAAACTAGGGCTTAAGGCAATGCTACAGGAAATAAGACTTTAATAACGCAATGATAGGAATTGAAACCGCAACCGGATCAAACCACAAGCACTTCTGTGAAACTGTTATAATGATAAACTAACAAAATAAACTCTAAATTAGGTACACAGAGAGTTGTTTTCAGTGTAATCTGTGACACTGTCTTAGAAACTGCGCGATAATGAAACTTGTTTTAAAATCGTCTTTAATCCTCAAAGATTAGGGTTGTATTTGGAGTGTAGACTGCATCGGTAGTGCAACCGACGGGCTCGAATGCACCGCGGTTTCCGCGGCGTGCCATTGTGTTGCACTGTTATCTCGGATATGTGTCAGTGTTATAAGATCGACGCCGTCACGCTGCGGGTGTCGTCAGATAACTCGACGCTTTTACCGTAATCCGGTTTGATGCCGGATCCAGATTGTGAACGAATCTATTTACATAATATAACAAGTTATCTATATATTAGGACAGAAATACCGTAGTCATAACCATGATGTGATAATGGTGTCCAAAACTCAAAGTGCATTAGTTACTATATTGATTGACATTACATTACATCAATTACATATCATTATTGGCTTTAACATTTTATTATAGAAATGAACCCTGCCAGTTAAGACCGTAGACGACACGTCTACACTTAGAGACGGCATAAATCATACAGTTGATAATGCAATGTATATTTATTAACGATATACAACACTGTGTTTAAAATACCCTTCAACACCGTTAATAGTTTTATTACATTCATTAAACTCATTTGTAAAATCGTTCATTTTATTGTAGCATCAAAGCGACTAGCGGGACCTTCACAAGAATAATGCCCCATTGAGGTATCATTAATCGATATACATCGGATCGAATCTATCGACTGCTATCATCGAGTTATAAAACGATTGAAGCGCACTTTCACGGAAAATCGACTATTTTCTAGCCCAGTTTCGTCCAATGCTTTCTACGAGCCTTTCATGGGATTATTTTGATCAGCGCTAATCAAGCGTGACGGTGAAGAAAGTAGGAACAGACGTTTAAATCGATTCGCATTAGCAACTAAGTAATCGTATCACGTTATGGTTCAAAGTCGATCTACTTTAGGACGAATGGGGTACGTTACGTCCGTCTAAGTTCTATTATTAGTTTTTATCTATGTAGTTTTAGGCAAAATTATTTAGATTTTGGAGTTGAAACAGATGTTTCTAAACTGAAATAGATGTAGAAAGAAAAAGTGACCGAACATTACTTGTACAAAAATATTGTCTCATAGGCCTATGTTTGAATAAATTAACCTACATTTTAAGAATTTAGTAATAGGGTTTTTACGTTAATCAAGAGGGTTTATTAAACTGAAATAGATAACATACACTAAAGAAAAAGTGACCAAGTCCACCGGTGGCCGAGGCGGGAATCGAACCCGCGTCTTCAGCTTACGCGGCTAACGTCCTGACCACTAGACCACCCGGCCACCAGCCGCCAGCGGCGGCCAGTGGTCAGGACGTTGGCCGCGTAAGCTAAAGACGCGGGTTCGATTCCCGCCGCCCGGGCGAAAACTCGTATAGCGGTTAACGGCTATGTATGATGAACCCTCGTGAACGTCAGCTGCCGCTCCGTTGGTGGGTTGAGGAATGGGAGCCACCGAAACGCGTAACACGGTCTTTCCACCGCGATACAACCGGCTGACGATTTGTTTTATTAACAATAGCATCTAAACTATTCTAAACTATCATCTGACAAAGTATCAAACGGGAGGCGATGACGCCGATGACTGCAAAGAATTTTCATTTTTACATGTTCATGTGACCAGCTGACGGTCTTTCCACAGCGATACAATCCGCTGATGATTTTGTTTATTCACAATAGCATCTAAACTATCATCTGACAAAGTATCAAGCGGGAGGCGATGACAAAAAAATATTATAGACTATTTGCTGCCATTCCTCAACCCACCAACGGAGCGGCAGCTGACGTTCACGAGGGTTCATCATACATAGCTGTTAAGTTAACCACTATACGAGTTTTTTGCCGGGAGGCGATTGGTCATGGAAATCTGTTCCTGGCCCGATTGGTGGAAACGATGATGCGCGCGCGCCCCGCTGCCACACTTGCGCCGGCACGCGCACGCGCCGAGCATCCAACCGCCGCCATCTACATACAAGGGTCATTCATTTGAATTACCATACTTGTATTTTCTTTTAGGCCGACCACAATTCACAATTGAATACAAAACGTCACTAAAAGTAAAGAGAGTACTGCCTACGTTTAAAGAGAACATAACCACAACATATAAAATAAATATTTCTAACTTGTCTACATAATGTATACACATTACTTATAAAATGCAATTTATTATTAAGTACAATATAATAGCTCTGCATGTTTTCGTCTTCTGTGTCAAGAAAACAAGATTTCTAATAACATATTCGTAATTTGAAGTGAACTTTCATCTCAAATTACCATTTCGCCAAGTTAACACAATGCCGGGGTAAATCTTGTTTGTATATTAGCTTTTCGGTTGACCTATAGTTGACCTGCATTAGCGTCAAGTTAGAACCAATTACAGCGGCCACGGCGGCACGGACCCAGAATTAGATGAAGAATAGCATCCGAACTTTTATAATCTGATTTGATTTGATATTCGTTTAACCTTAACTCTTAGTGCAACCTTATATAAGGGCGACTTGCACCATTCACTAACCCGGGGTTAACTGGTTAAACCAGGAGTTACCATGGTTACCAGTACAATTTGACACTGGTGGATGGTGCAAGTGGCGCTTAGGTGGATAGATCATATTGAACAAGTATTACTATGGGGAAAGAAATAACATGTATACTGATTAAAATCAGCTGTTTTTTACATTTCGGGTGTTTAGCAATGTTTTCTAGCGACAGCTAACTTTTTACGATAATAGGGTTGGTCCTATAGAGAAAGTTGTTCAGTATTTATCTGGCACTAACACCTCGCAGAGGTTAAACAAAAAGTATTATAAAATCAGCGAAATTGCACTGCGAGATAAACAACAACAACAAGTCAAGATCAGATTTTAAAATTATAAATGCCTCTCTAGCGCCAAGTGATTTGCTTAGAGATTCACACTTCGAAAGTCCTTAATAATAATGGCGCATCGACCCAATAGCCGAGTTACACAGAAGACAATTACCCAGCTAACTATCCGAATACCGAACGGTAACATCGGGATTACAAAAACTCAATTCATGCATCGGGTCGAGAAAGAAATTATCTAACTGTTCGTTACTCAATTTAGGAACTCTACACACGTAGTGTCCCAACAAAGGCACGGGCCGCGACGCTCGTATTTCGATAACAACCGAAACGAGATCGGAAATACTCGGACTTTCTAAGTCGGATGCTCTAAACGGACACATTTCACGGACAAAGAAGCATTGTTTAGATTGAATACCTTATAGAAAACATCTAGGTTGTTGTCGTTGACAACCATAACACACAGTGACAGGTTAAACGCTGCTCATTTGTTTGGTGAGAATCCAGCGCGACGCGACGCTTATGACGAGACGAGGAGATGAATTAGAATTACCCATGACGATTATCTCTTTCTAGTCTACTGACATTAAAGTACTTAGCGAGTTATATTAGTGCGAAAACAAAACCAAAAGCAGCAAGATAAACAGGTTTCCGTTGGCTATTTTGTTTACTTTTTAACAAGTCACAAAAGAAGTTGCTCAAACGATGTGGAAAGCTTGTTACGAGTAAACTAAATGCATATTAAACGGGAAAGAACATACGCAAGTTTTTTGTTCTCACATAAGTTGTTTGGCTGGGAAATGCGTATTGTGAGATTTGTGAGTGGCTCTGCAGTTGTGAGAAAAGCGAGTTAGCCTGAATGTGATTGCAAAAAAGTTGGTCAAACGACTCTTCGCATCACGTCGTTAGGGCTACTGCCTGCGAGCCGCCGTAAGGGATAGCTTTCCCACAATAAAAGTACTAAGTAACGACATGATAATCACAAATTGGCATAATTGAAGAAAAACAGAATTTATCTAACTGAGCTCAGACGGAAAAAGCAGGGAGCAACGTTTATTGTAGGTCTGTGGGAGATATACCTACTCTGATGGATAACATGACTATTTTTCTTCAAGAGAATGTATCTAAAATGTAGAATTAAACCACATTGAACCAGTTCCAAAGGCGCATCTATTTTTATGTAATAATAATACCAGTAGATTGGATAATACGAATTGAATCAGTTCCATCGCTGGAGGCAAGGCTGGGCTCGACTTGCATCTAACCAAAGATAGATATAACTCCGTAATAGATGGATACAGTCTAAGGAAAAAACGTGCCTCGAAAATCACGAAAATTTGATTCTCGATCAGAGGGCGCCACTAGTTTTGGCCTACACTCGTATAGAGGGCGTTGACGGTTTCGTTTGTTATTTATAATTTTAACGCATATCAGTGAAAGAACATGGGTCAAAATCATAAAAATAATTAATGCAAATAAAAAAAATCATTTATCCATATTTAAATACATTTTATCGTATTTTTATAAATATTTATTTTTAGTTTTAAAGTGTGTCGACAGATGGCAGTGAATTTACTGGGGTTACAAAATTTACTATGACAGTACCGCTCTAGTATAAGTTACTCTATGATCTAAGGGAATTGTAGTTCGTAGTTTTTCTCCTTCAATAATATCCACGCTGTAGGTAGCTTTGACATCAATTATAATTATAACAGGAATGGGATCAGAAAACGACGAATTTTATTGTCGCAAATTGGGTTAAATTGAAACGAAAAACTAGCTAACCTACTGTTAGTGCTTGTTGCTTCAGTTTTCACGCCCTGCTAATTAAGCTCTACATATTATAAAGGCTTGCTGTTTTTCATTACCGATAGATCATCGATCCGATAGCTCCACATCTACTGATATGCATGAATCAGTAACTTATAACAGTTCCTAACATCCGCATTATGGAGTAATTATGTTAAAATTGCCTACATCAGTGAGGGTAGGAAGTGAAGCGTGGAGCTAACTGTCCGGCGGATATTACGCCAATCATCGACCTAGACCTCCTGTCATCTAGGGCCGATGGCCCCGTGAGGAGTCGCTCCGGCGATATAGTTACAAAGTCTGTGAGGTTAAAAATCCCGGAATGCACCTAAAGATTAATTAAACATTATCACTTTAGATTTAGTAGTTAATTAATTTATAAGCTCAGGAACGAAATTGAATATGTTAACCTTTACGTATCTTTAGACAAATATGTATAATACGGAGCCTTTAATTCACCGTGTACAGTCGCCATCAGATATATCGGAGCGATCGAGGTTCTCAAAAATATCTGAACACGCACTTTAGCGCCCTGACAATAGAGGCGTGTTCAAATATTTGTGAGCACCTCGGCCGCTCCGATATATCTGATGGCGACTGTACCTATATTCGCACATTAAATGAGTGACATATGTCAACGGCTCGGAGAAATCTCTTATGTTCGCACAATTAATCTTAAACAATAGAGCAATTAATTAATAATACTATGGGAGACGGAAGTGTGTCAAAAACATTCATTGGGATTCAATTAAAGTCAATGCATGGTTCGTTCGAAGTATGAAAACGATCTGCCGCAGGAGGTCGAAGAATCTTCTTCAATATAGGTTAATTGTGTGAAAGAATCAATATTAATTATCGTAGGTATAACTACCATGTTATTAACAAGACCGCTTGTGGTTATAGTCTTACCGGCATACATTTTTTTGTTATATGCTCATGCAAACGTTATATACCTAGTCTTAGCCATAAACTCTGTTACACAGTTAACTGTATATAACAAACAACTATAAATTAATAGTTATTAAAACAAATTTAATTTAAGTATATGAAATAGACAAACTAATTACCAAATTAAAATGCATAATGATTATTCGATTTTGTCATCTCTTGCGTTAATACATGATTTTTAATGAAGCAGCGACGAGCCTCAAAACGCACGACTTTTTCACCTCCATTAGGTATCTCGACCCCATAGCTTTTAAAATCAGAAAGGAGTGTGCTGAGGTGACGAAAGATAGAGGAGAATGGAAGATAAAAACATGTTGTGCCGACCCCACATAACGTGGGAAGAAAGGAACAAGGGCAGGAAGAAGAGAGAGCTTTTAAAATCAGATTTTAGTTAAATGATCGACACCCCCCTCCCGACGCGGTTCTGTTCATCTGACCTTTAAACTATCAGTTTAACCTTTGATATGCTTAGTAGCAGATCTGCTCCATATATGTTCAACTTAAACATGAAGTTGTCTAGATTGCTATTTAAATAGCAATTTTTTGACAGCGCATACGAAAGGTTAACATACATAATACCTGCGTCAAAAGAGACTTGAACAACACATCTAAGCAGATAAAATATTAAGATTGTTCTAAAATTCAACAAAGGCATGAAGCGAAACAATTCTTACCTTTATTTCCCAAAAAGTTTTTCCGAAATATTGAAATTATTGCTGTTAACTAGGGCAGGCGAGTGCTTAGGTATCTAATACTCGTTTAGGTATTTGTGTACCAGTGGCTAACTGATAAACAACCGACCCTACGACGTTATAGGGTAACGTTATCATTCTCGAAAATTTTGCATTAGGATTCCACCTAATGACATAATGTCGGGGAAAGTGTTAACTTGGACAGGTTTTCGTGTACGGCCAAGTGTGAACAAAGCCAGGGGCAAGTACAGGTATAATTTAACAGCTACAAAAGAGCCTTGAGTCCGCCATGTAGAACCGACTCTCTCCGAAAATACAGAAATTTAACATCGTGAATGCTTATCTACATGCGTAATATTTTTGGCAGACACACATTGGGGCGTATTGATTTACCTATTATTTTTTGTGTCGCTATGAGGTTGAGTTAGGTTATATTTTATTGACATAAATGCGAACCTTATAATTCAGTTAATCGATTCTAACCGAATATTGGATGTCTGATTAAAAACACTTGCTGTTCAAAATTTACACAATACTTAGGTGGGCGTTTTCTAAAATAAATATTGAAAACCTGATTCTCACAGATCCTGGTGTTTTTGGGTTCTTTCAACTCAGAATCACTAGCATAGGTATTCAATCCTGATGATAAAAAAGTCCCAAAAATTTATATGAAAATTGTATATTCCACAACGTCACACTCAAACAAATGATAAACAAATTGCGTTTGGATCGCTCCATTCTTTAAGGCGCCTGCAGAACTTTCTTCCACTTGACACCAAAGCCATGCTCGCTCGCTCTCTGTTACTGCCTTTACTCGACTACGGCGACGCTGTGAATCTTGACATGACAGAAGAGCTCTTGGACAAGTTAGAGCGCTTACAGAATGTCTGTATAAGATTCATTTTCGGCCTACGGAAGTTCGATCATGTATCTTACTACCGTCATAAACTCAATTGGCTTCCAATCCGCCGCCGCAGAGATCTTCACACTCTTTCTCTTCTCTTCAATGTTCTTTTTACACCTTCTTCTCCTGTATACCTCTCTCAAAAATTTCAATTTCTGGCTGAAGGCAGTGGCCACCGTCTCCGTTCTAGCGCGAATTTATCACTTGCCATCCCCTCTCACAAATCTCGTGGATACAACAAGTCCTTCGCAGTGCGTTCAGTGAAGCTGTGGAATGAGCTGCCAGTTTCGCTCAGACAGGCGCAATCGCTTGCGTCGTTCAAGGAGAGGTTAAAGAAGCTGTGGTTATCTGATTGACTAATGTGCCTATATTTGTATTGTATGTTGCTTTATATTTTTCTACTTTTTTCCAATTTTTAGTGTATTTTCCCCATTCCTTTTTGTGTAATATATTATATGTTTATCCTATTAATTTTGTATGTATTTATATCCTTTATCTTTCTGGTACCTTGTTGTACATTTTGCTACATTTGTCACCCTCTTTTCACTTTCTCCTCTCATCTACTCAAAGGTTAACTGGAAGAGATCCCTCAAAGGGATAAGTTCGCCTTTGTACATCTTATTATTTGTACCATGTAATTTTTAATGTGTATATTTGTACAATAAAGAGTTTACTACTACTACTACTACTACAAATTCACACTAAAACGTGGCGTATGGAATGGACATGTTGGGAATCTTTTTTTATGGCAGGATGGAGAATGCTGTCGATACTGAGTAGAATGAGCCCAAGAATGTCCAGATTTGAAAAAATCAGGTTTATCTCGGCGAGTCCATAAATTAGTATTTTATCATATCGACTGTAAATTTCGTACATTTTGCTAGGCAATTTCATTTTATAGTTTATATGTATAACCCAGTTTAACCGGACGGTGTGAGTTTCGATTTCAATTTTAATCCTTTGTAATATTATGCCTCTTAATTTTTGATATCACAGCGTTATCGCAACATAACGAGTAGTCGTCCTGTTTTTATTACACCTGTCTTACAAATTTGTACGTAAAGTTTTATTGCAGATGAAACATAAGCCGGCGCCAGTGGAGCACGACGAAGAAGTTTTCTCTTGCATTTAATATCTATAGACAGCAATTTATTAACGTGTCCATTTCATTAGTACACTTATATACGTAGGTTGAGTTGTACGGACAATCTTGATTTTGCAATGATGTTGCCAATTCCAAGGTATTTCTTCTCTATGCCAGTAAATTTTCAGCTTGCTTGTCTGATACAACCAAAACTACTTTATAAACATTGCTGCGGTATAACGCGGTTGTATTGAACTAAGTGGCCCATTTACTAATTCCTATGACCATGTTAAAGTAACGTGGCTACTTCTAATCCAAGTGGTACTATTTTCAAAATTTATACTACTGCTTCTACTCTAACTTCAAAAACAGGACAAAAATTCGTCCACATGTACATTAGGTATGCGCTAAAAGATTATCCCGCCTAATAACAATCGCAAATGTTATAAAATTTTAGAAGATAGGCATTTTCCTCTGTTCAGGTTACGTACGTCAGTGCAGTGAAGTAGATATTCTTGGTATTCTTTATCTACTACTCTTCGTTACAATTACATTATTACAAAATGAAAACTGTAATTATCATACGGAAGTATTATTTGTAAGCCGCGATTAACCGCCATACAATAAACTTCCGCCATCTCGGAGACGTGAACGTTTTTCTCAATTACTAGCAATTACAGTAAACAGGGAATGTTTTTCGAAGAACATAATGGTACGAATACAAGAAACCATTCCTAGAAAGTTACTGTTTATGCTAACCAGATTAATTGTTGCCCATATGTGGCACAAGCTTACAGCGGAGAGATAGGAAATTCTCACATAAAACTGTGTTCTATTAGCAAATTGACATTGATGAGTTCTGACTTCTGCGGTACAGTCATTAACAAAACTTGACAATGTTATCCAGAACTAGAATTATGTCATACGTTTTAGGTCAGGCAACCAATGCTCGAAAAGTTATAGAGGGAAATGCTTGGAACACAATTTTTGACTTCGTAACTTTGTTTGGACTAGTTATGAGCTTAAGGTGAACATATCAAAAGTCCCCGGCCGTAGCCCTTGAGCCGGGGAGGGGAGGTCCCATTTTTCGATTATATCTCGGAAACTATGCGTCTTAGCGACATGACTACTTACACAAAACGAAAGCTAATCAGCTTGCAGCAGCTTAAGCTTAAAAAGTTTGCTACAAATTAAATTTTATTTGTGTTCCAAGCATTTCCCTCTATACTTCCTTGTTGCTTGGGGTATTTGTTATTGTTGTAAGTAAAAAACAGTTTATGTTATCTAAAGTTGTTCAATTATAGAAAATTGTTTTTAGCTAAACGAGCCTTCATTTATAGGCGGCTTTACTTATAAATATGATGTCTGAAAGAGGCAATATATGTGCAAATGTATGAACTTGCTCTAAATCAATGTGTAAACAGGCCCCGGTATGAAGGCCAGTATACACTTACACAGCAGCCACATTTACCCGTACTCTTCTTACTGAACATACACTTCAAAGGTTGTAGAACTCCACTGATTTTTTTTATTTTTTTTTTACTCAACCTGAAAATGTGGTTGATACGAGAACAACTTCTAATAGTAGTAGGTACGATTTACAACTGATTTTTATGGTTACGGAATTATGAATAAATATTTTTTCGACGACTGTACTCGGTGCTGTAAGTAGTAACCGGCAACAATGTGCGAGATCGCGACAAAAACATTGCGACCGGTGTCATTCACCCGCAGGAAGCCAATGTTTACCCACCTGTGAGTATAATCGACAAGAGAATCGAATCTGAATCGCTTAATCGATGTTTTATCAGAGAGGTTTTATTACAATCGACTCGCCGTGTCCGGGTGGAAAGCGGATTGCGAGTCTTCATCGAGAGAAAATGCGTTCAGCGGGGATTAAATAGAATAAAGACAAATCCAATTTAATCTTAACCTATTTTACGCCTTATGCACACTAAGTAAGGCTTTAAACTGTTTGCGAAACGGGTTATATTTCTTTAATATCTTTACACTATTCGAATAAATTGAATTGGGTATGCAGGATGCTGTGCTGATTTACTTTTCCGATTTCAATTCCTTGGTACAATACACTCACTACTTAATGAAAAACAGAAAACCGACGTTCTAATTGATTTTAGTACGAATGCTTTAAACGATACGCGTCATCAAAACGTCGAGATAAATATGTCGTATGTATAAGATATTTAATAAATGGAGCTGTTGTGCTTAATCTTACTTGGCCGGGAAAAAAATGCACACATAAATTATGTTGGACAATCGTTTAATGCAGCATTACACTGCCTACTTTTTGGCTTGCCGAATTATGAGCATTAGCAATGCTACATATAGCTTTAGCCAAATGGATAAGCTTTCACCAACTCAGTAGCGTAGGTAGTAAAATTATAATTATAATCGTGTAAAAGGTTAATCGTAACTCACCGCTTGGGCACGCTTATCCGGCGCTGGCGGAACAGGTGATCCATTGTTGCTTCCTTCCCACACCGGGAAATTACCGACTTTCACTTGATCTCAACTGCACGTCCATCCGACTGTCACTGACTTTAGGATACACGTGACACTAGGTGTTGTCTTAGTTCTGGAAAACTGAACAAAATATTCACTAAGTAAACATTAATTCAATGAAAAAAAAATTCAGATGAATGAAGGCACTTTAAAAGGACTTACTAAAGGTTAACCGCTAGCAGAAAAAGCCTAAAAACGAGCTTCAATTTGTAATCTGAATATAATTTCGGACAAATAAAAATAGCATTGCATTGGTTTGTAGGCCTAGAGGAGATACCTCGATTAAACAATTTGTTTTTTTTAGTAAGTACCTAGTTAAAGCTGGGCGACTCTCGTATGTCTTTTTTGGGTTATTCGTTGAGTAAATATAAAGCTGATTTTAGGCATTCTAAAATGAATGATCCCTTTAGACGCATAATGCCAAAAATGCAAAACGCCATTCATACGCGAAACGCCAAAGACGTGTATTGCCAAATTCTGTTAATGCCAAACACGTGGAATGCCAAAGCTGTATATTAAAACCAAATACGCATAATGCCAAACATTTTAAAAAACCAAATACGCATAATGCCAAAAGCTAATGACACCCAGCAAATTATTTGATATCATCCAAACCTTGTTTTCGTTTTTGTACGAAACCCCTCGACCCGTTCTAGATGGAGCACCGCTTCGCGGGGCTCCTATTTCTGGGCGGTTTGCCCTTCGGGCATCTGAAGCTACCTAACGAACCTGACCTACCTACCTACGCTTTTTCCACAAAGTGTAATGTTTTCACGGATGTCACACTAAATCAATAGGTAGGTAGTAGGTAGGTTAGGTTCGTTAGGTAGCTTCAGATGCCCGAAGGGCAAACCGCCCAGAAATAGGAGCCCCGCGCAGCGGGCCTCCGTCTAGTTACGTTGCGAAGGATATGTACTCATACAAAAATTGAAAAATCTTGGAAACGGATTGATCTGAACTCTGACAGTGATCTGGCGTTATGCGTTTATGGCATAAAGCGTATTTGGCGTTATGGGTATTTTTTTTAAATTCCGCGAAACGACAAAATGGCGTTTTGCGTTTTTGGCATTATGCGTCTAAAGGCTAAAATCCACACCGCAAAAGTAGTCCGCCCACGAGAAAAGAAGTCACGGAATCATGAAAGTATTTCAAACTGTTACTTTTTCCTAGCCCTTCCTCAGTTAAAACATCGTAAACTCACTTCTAAAGAGTATCATTGACGTTGACGTTGACACATTTCTGGATGCACTTACTGATTCCTTAACCACTTTTGCCATGTTCGATTACATCATTTTATTAGGCGATTTTAATATTAATGTTTTGAATAAACAGGAGTCCAATACAAAGAAGTTAATCAATTTTTTTAATTATATACAGTTATCGCAGTACGTAACCCAGCAGACGCACTTTACAGAACGCAGTGAAACTCTCATTGATGTTATCTGCTGCAACAAATCGGTGTCTAATGTGTCCGTAAATCACATCCCCGACCTCAGCAGTCATGCTTTTATTACCTGTCAACTAAATATTAAAAAAGTTAAACCGCCGTCGAAAATGTTTTTATATAGGCCTATTAAAAATATTAATATGAGCGATTTTAATAATACTATAAATATTGTTAACTGGGAGGAAATAGTGAAGGGCAGCGTCGATGAAATGGTAGCTCAGTTTAATTACTGTTTGATAAATATTTTTGATACCTACGCGCCCTTAAAAAAAGCATACATTAAAGAAAACAGTTATCCTTGGATCACTTCAAATATTAGGGAGATGATGCGCCTACGGGACCAGGCTCACACGAAATATCGCCGTACTAAATTGGATAGCCACAAAAGTTACTACAAAGATCGTAAAAGCCTAGTAAATGTTTCACTCCATTATGAACAATCTGCGTATTTCCAGCATCATATAAATAAAAATCTTAATAATCCCAGCAAACTCTGGAAAAATATCAAACATAATCTAGTTAATTTCAAACCACAACACTCAGAATTACCGACCCATCTCAATGATCCTAATTGTATCAATTCGCATTTTCTAAGTATACCTGGCAATAATAACATTGACTTATCATACATAATCTCCCTTGAGTCTAATCGCCATGGCCCTTCTGTATTCAACTTAAAGCCTGTAAATGAAACAACGGTTGCCAAAATTATCAAATCAATATCGACAAACGCTACTGGGGTAGATGGTATATCTCTGGACATGGTGATTCTGACCCTTCCAAGAACTTTATCGGTAATCACAAACATCGTAAACAAATCTATAGAATCTAAGGTCTTTCCGGAACTGTGGAAAATTGCGTCAGTTAAGCCCATCCCTAAAACATCCCACCCATCCGATTACAAAGACCTAAGGCCAATAAGCATATTACCACTCCTATCTAAAGTACTCGAGAAGGCCGTATGCATGCAGTTAACCGAATTTCTTGAGAGTAACAAGATACTACCAGAAAGGCAATCTGGCTTCAGAAAAGGACACAGCACCTCCACAGCCCTGTTGGATGTAGTTGATGAAATCCTAACTGCACAAGATGAAGGCAAGGGATCAGTATTAGCACTTTTAGATTTTTCTCGAGCGTTTGATAGTATTAACACGTCCATTCTTCTATCTAAATTAGCTTATTATGGTTTTAGCAATAGTTCAATAAGCTGGTTTGCGAGCTATCTAACTAATCGATCACAATTTGTTGAAGTACGCGGCGCTGACGGTTCTAACGTATCGTCGGAACTACTCCCAGTGTCTAGGGGAGTTCCTCAAGGCTCTATTTTAGGCCCCGTGTTATACAGCCTCTACAGCGCAGACATTGGAAAGAACATACGTCATTGCAAATTCCATGTATACGCCGATGATATTCAGATTTACATATCTTTTAAACCAGAAGATACACAAATGGCTGTTGATAGACTGAACGAAGACTTGCACCGTATTGCTATTTGGTCAAAAATGAATAGTTTAGTACTCAATCCTACAAAATCTAAGTATCTGGTGTTATGTTCAAAAAAACAAGTAAACCGAATCAATACTTTAAATCCGAGCGTAAACATTACAGGTCAAAATGTGGACATGGTGGCAGAAGCCCGTAACCTAGGAATCCTTATGGATAGTTCCTTGCATTTCGAAAACCATATCATTGAAACGGTTAGAAATTGCTTCTATAGATTAACAGTTCTTTACAGGGTGCGAAACTATCTCAGTGTGGACATGCGCGTGAAATTATGTGACACTCTTATCCTATCCAAACTTAATTATGCGGATACGGTATACGGGAACTGTTTACTGGCTCGCACCAAAAGAGTTATTCAACGACTGCAAAATGCCTGCGCACGCTTTTGCTTCCCGATACCACCTCGGTCGCACATAAGTCCATACCTGAGTACTAATAAACTCTTAAACATGAATAATCGACGCATTCTACATTTTGCTACGCTCCTCTTTGGTATCTGTAACAGTAAAAGGCCGGTGTACTTATTTGAGAAATTGACCATCTATCAACACATCAGACGTGGTCCCAGACTACTATGCCCAAGGCACAGAACCGCTGCATTCCGTGGCAGCTTTCGCTACGCTGCCACGAAGTGCTGGAATAATCTTCCGCCACCAATCCGACAGAGCAGTACTATAGGTTCCTTTAAATCAAGACTCAAAGCGTACCTAATGGACCAACAAAGTTTTGCTGCCTGAAGCTAAATATTTAAAAAATCCGGATCCCGTCATCGTCATTATTACCTATTCTGTTCTGTTCTTTAGTTATTCACAAGTTAAGTTATGTATATTTGTATATATATATATATATATATATATATATATATATATATATATATATATATAAATTCGATGTATATATTTATGTTAGTAGTACTCTATGTTATTATATCACGTCGTCCACAACGTGTCCCGTCCCGAACTATGCTGTCCCGCACACTCCGCTGGCTCCACAGAAAACCAGCGCCGTTGACCACGCTAGTCGTGCCAGCTGCATTGCTGAGTGGAGACCATTTCAGCTTCACATCTCTATTTCTACTGTTTCGTTTATCTTTGTCTTGTATTTGCTATATATGTGTTGTATTGATGTGTTGTCTGAATAAATGATTTCTATTCTATTCTATTCTATCAGGTTAAATTTGCAATGTTTACTGATGGGAAACTCCATTAATATTTGGTACATAAGTTGCCTGCAGGTATTAGCGCAACGTTTAATAACCGCTTACAAAAATATGTGAGAATCACTATTAATACAACAAATGCCATATATTTACAAATGTAGCTGTGTGATATAATCATATCTAAGAATGTTTTAGAAAGATTACAAGCGGAGAAAGTTAAGGCGTGTTGGTGCTCTCTGTTCATGTCCATGCGGAGATAAATGTTTAAAAGGTAGTAAAACATAAGAGTTTATTACACGCATACTGCTTTACGCGATAGGCTGTAGCATCGTGTATCATTTAGGTGCCATTATGTAGTGAATCATGTTAATGAGTCCCGCAAATGCAAAGTGAATTCGCACATTCATGCCGATCGTACAGTATCTTCGGTAGAATAATGTGCATTGTGCAATAGTGTGATATGGCACATATGACCCTTGGGGTTATCGGATGCGAATTATAATGATTTGGTCTTTCCAAGATCAAATGCGTGATCATTGCCAATTTGTCCCAAAAGCTCATAAAAGCAACTGTAGGATTCCGTTTTGTTTCATTGCGAATCAATAAAAAATTTAAAAAGATCGGCGTATTATTTTGATCGTCATTTTGGTCTTACGATTCGGATTTACTTTTCCTATAACATAATATCACATATAACTTTTTTGAGACAGGACATCTATTCAAATTTAATGGAAGTATGTAAAAAACTTCCAAGATATCATGAGCAGATTTGAGAATTTAGTGAAGAATTGTCTGTACCTAAATAATTTCAGTAATACGGGCTCTATGTGACTCTACCCAATTAAAGTCAAACACGCAACGTAAGTTGTCATTTCATTAGCAAGATGCAAGCTACATTATACGTTACTTTATACGTTAATGACATTTAACCCACCGCGCTAACACTTTCACGATATACAAAAAATCGGTACTCTGTGAAATAATCTCCAATTACTCAAAATTCACGTAACGAAACGCGTAACATGCATCAATAAGGAAAGATTGACTGGACTTTAGTAAGTATCTACATTATTGCGATCTCAAAACCTACACTATGACAAAGAAAAGACATATTCCAAGCTTTCTACATATGAAATTCGAGCTGTCGATTCATGGTCACTTGTTTAACTTTTACGGCAAGTACACACCGTGTAAAAGTACATATTTATTCACGGCTACCAACCCACATTGCGGGTTGGTAAGCGGATTACCGATAAGTAATCATGGACGTGACATCTCATTTTGTATCGTACCTACACATCCTATCGAGTTCTTAAGAGGATAGGGGAGCGGAGCCGCATCTCAGATTTGAGAATTTTAGCAGACTATATCCGTCGCGGTAACGGGGGCAGCTTCTAAAATGAGTACGACAAAGACAACTACAGCTTAGGCGTAAAGTCCTGCGTAAAAATCTCAAAAATCGAGGTTTCGTACATTGTACTAGACTAGAGTTTTGAACTTTTGAATGATTCACGGTTAGTTTCACTAGACTTATGTCACTTATATTCTTAAGGTAATCACGGTCTATATCCCGGTCAATATAAGTCTATTGTACTAGACTGTTTCAGCTCCTCCAAAATCTAACCGATTGTAACGAAATGTTGAAATCTAAATGGTAATAAAATTATCTGTGTCGGACTGTTTTAATTTTTGGGTCAATAGGGAATATTACGCGAAACTATGCGTACCTACGTGAAATGTCAGATTCGCGTTTCCCGGTAGATCCTCTGTGAACAAACCGCCTTGCTTGATGCATCAATTCACATCACATTTTATTATCTCTGAAAACTTGTCAAAAACCAGTTAAAACAAAAGTTAAAGGTAGGGATGGATAAGCAAAGAGGATATAATAGGATAGAGCGGTACTGTCATAGTAACTTTTGTAGCCACAGTAAATTCACTGCCATCTATCGACACACGATTAAAACTAAAAAAACCGGCCAAGTGCGAGTCGGACTCGCGCACGAAGGGTTCCGTACCATTACGGAAAAAAACAGCAAAAAAAATCACGTTTGTTGTATGGGAGCCCCATTTAAATATTTATATTATTCTGTTTTTAGTATTTGTTGTTATAGCGGCAACAGAAATACATCATCTGTGAAAATTTCAACTGTCTAGCTATCACGGTTCATGAGATACAGCCTGGTGACAGACAGACAGACGGACAGACGGACGGACAGACGGACAGCGGAGTCTTAGTAATAGGGTCCCGTTTTTACCCTTTGGGTACGGAACCCTAAAAATGAAGATGTATAAAAATACGATAAAATGTATTTATATATTGATAAATGATTTTTTTATTTGCATTAATTATTTTTATATGATTTTGACCCATGTTTTTTTACTGATATGCGTTAAAATTGTTAAATAACAAACGAAACCGTCAACGCCATCTATCCGACAGTAGGCCAAAGGTAGTGGCGCCATCTGATCGAGAATCAAATTTTCTTGATTTTCGAGGCACGTTTTTTCCTTAGACTATTCATCTATTACGGAGTTATATCTATCTTTGGTATAAGTTACTCTATGGTTTACTAAAAAGGCTAGTGCTGCACTCTGGTGGCAGAACATTGCAGTAATATTGATCATATCAGTTTTGAATACCTACCATGCTTTTCTTTAAAGCCTAGTCAGGCCGTTTTTGCGATGTTTGAAGTGCTCTAGCGCTTATAAAAACAAAAATATTAAAAAAGGTAAACATTCCGACACAGATATATACAGATATTAATAATATGATTATTATGAATCTGTATTAAAAAAAAACATTGCTCTAGGGACAAAAACCACGGGGAAAGTGTCTAGTACGTTTGAATGGAGAAATGACCGCTCCTCCATCCTTTTAAGAGAGGTGTGGTCGTTTTGTAGCTTAACTACGTATCTGAACTATCTGAAGGTACAGGTGATTTTTACAGACGGCACTTTTTAAATGAGACCTAGTTATTGTAAAATTCTAACAAAATAGTAGATTGTATGACTAGGGAATAAAACGATCCATTTTAGGCGAGGTGTGTATATAGCTGTGTCGATAGGCACAGCGAGGTTAAAACAATATAAATTATCTACTGAATTGATTACATTACGTACATTTGATGACTTTATTTATTTCATGATAAAATTAAGCTATAAATTTGCATTAATATCAAAAGAATGTTTCTCTTATCATCATGATCAACCAAACGTTAGGTACAAATAATTATGAGCAATATTTACACCAAGACCACACATATATGCGTATGATAAACTAGGATCTTTTTTCATATAAATACAATAAATAGATATCCAAGTAGTAAGTAATTGCTTGCGTGAGTGTATTTCTTTAATTGACCATTAATTTCTAGCTAGCAGATAGCATCATGTAATGATACGTAAATACGTAGTTTTAAATTTAATGATTCTTTTCTAACTATTTTATTTTTGTTGTCTATTGTTTTATTATTGTAATTTATGGCGCTATTTCAGCTTGTTAGGCATTCACGTTTTTGAAATTTTTGCACGTAATTGAATAAATTATTATAATAATTTTAAGACGTTAATTTAATCTCTATATTGTTATATTTATACGTGATTTACGTATCGTACTTATTAAATATCTCTGTTGTAGCTTCTACCTATTCGGTTTATACTATACCTACTTAAATGGTACCTACTTATTATAGGTATTATCAATTACCTATTTTTGCTTATACATGGTGGCTAAAAATAAGTGCATTCCCGTTGCCAGGGAGGTTTTGGGATTATACTGAGCAACTTTCACTATGGGACCAACCACGAAATCGAGAAAAAAAAAATTACCCTCCCATAGAAAATAGACCAGCCAAAATGTATGAAATAGCCAAATTTTTTTTTGCGATTTCGGGGATGGTATCATAGTAAAAGTTGCTCAGTATAATCCCAAAACCTCCCTGGCAATGGGGATGCACTTATTTTTTAGCCAACCTGTATAACAATTAAAACTTTTGACAAAAATTTAAGTCCTTTTAAGTGCACATAATAAAGAAAAATTACCCAAACTAACAACAATCCAACCGCAAATATCACAAGTTTTTATCACAAAGAACACAGCTCGTAGCGATCGACTTTCTACCGCGTGCTTACGTTGGCCGGGTGACGCGCGGGCAAGTCCGTACGCGGGGCCATACAGAGCAACACTGAGTTTCAGCCAAGCGCGCCCTCGCAGCCCGCAAGTGGCAAGTAGAGGGCGCAGAAAAACAACAAACAAAGTTTGCGCTGAAACAGACGAGAGCATCGTCCATAACGCGCCAGCAAGCAACTTTTTTGATTTGACTACTTTCTAACCAAGTGCAGTGCCTAGTTAACCTTTTCGACGCCGTGTCAAACACAAAAGCAGTCATCCAGACGCCACGTCACCGAAGTGTCAAAACTGAAATTGAACATTATGCATATGCATGTAGGCCTATGTTGCCCTGTGGTCTATGACCGATTAATCGGTCTTTGGCGTTGAACCTACGGTGCGTATATACCGGTCATTGGCGTCCAAAAGGTTAAAGATGCATTTTTGAGTTCAACGTTTAGGTACTATATTATTGTTTAACCCTTGGTTATGGTAATTAGCGGAAGCCGCTCGACCCCAATTACAAAGAAAAACCGCAAATCGATGTACACGTTAGCCGTTTGGCACACGCTTACTAGAGGTCAAAACAAATTGTTTTACCCGCAGTTCCAAAAAAAAAATCCCGGGGGGGGAGTGGTAAAACATTATTTTTTTTACTCAAATATCCCCAGTCGGTATGATAGGTAGATAGACTTAAAATATATTTATTTTTGGTTACTATTAGCAAAGAGGATAGATTCAACCGGTACCTACAACTAGGTTAGTCACTTACTAATCAATAATGAAGTAATATCATAATCATTCATCCGACCAAGCTGCCTTTGTTGTTGTTTGTTTCTCTTTAAACGGCTTCAGGTAACGAGATGACTCCACGTGAAGCGATAATTCTGTAATATGTATACCTATTTTTATACCATTGGCAAGCAATGCGTCAATTAATACAGAAGATCCTACAGCTCGCGTGTCGAGGTGTCGCACGCGCACGCCGTTCCGGCGTCATTAATGCAGCCGGACCATAAATAAAATCAAACGCGCGCCGGACTATTCTCCTGTCCAGTAGGAAAACTCGTAATACGATCGTAAAACGAGTATAAATCTGATTTCCACCTCCGCACCCTCATCATCATCATAATTATCAACCGGCAGACATCCACGGACTGCACAGCAGGTTCATACGTACCTACTGCAACAACTGGTCGTGCATCGTGCAATCATGACCTGTCATCGGTCCACCTTCTTGGGTTGGGTAAGTTCAGTAACTTAATACACATCTACAAAACGACTTCTAAATTCGCAGTGATCTTGAACGTTTATGCTTCTTAGGTATCTCAGTAAATTGAGAACACCACAATTATTACTTGCGAATCGCGACAACAGGCGAACGAGGTTGCTTCGTATTAAAAATCCGTTCATTGGGCTCAATTACTGGATTCACGGATATCTACTTGTGAAATGAATACTCTTCGCTCTAATTAAAAGGTCAATCGTAAATTCTTAACACGGTACGATAATCACAATATGTAATGTGTGTAATTGTAGGATACAGATACGAAGGAATAATATCTCATTAAACAACTTTGATATTTAATTGTATAGGAGGCGGTTATTTAAATATTTAGTTATTATTTGCTCGTTAAAGATTCGCCTACAGCATCTAGAATATATTTTGAATTTATAAAGCTCTGCCCGTCGGGCACCGTGACGGTTAGTTAGGCAGAGGCTCCAGATGCTGGTCATTAATTTGCCATTACAGCATGTCGAACGAACTTACCTGAGAATCTTATTGTCGGCGCTGGGCGGCTCGCATCACATTTAGATACGTGTCGAACTGTCAGACCCTGGAGCATAACGAATATTTCAAAAATGAATTAATCGTCCCTAACTTATATGAAAATGAGATATAACTTGCCCTAGTTGCTGAGAGCACAGAAAGAAATATGGCATAGATTGGACCTGGGGATCCGACCCTTTCCCTCCCTTTTTGGAGGGTAGGCACGGTACAGCTTTGTTTAATTTTGGAAACAATCATGCCAAGCGGCATCGCCTGAGACAAAAGTGCATACTCAGTGCACTCACTTACCTACGAACTCAATTTCAAAAAACTATAAATTATGAAAGGCTTCGAAAACTATTACATCCACAGAGACAATTCTAGTCTCGTATTGTAGCAAATTTAGTCTACTTTTAAAACGTCTTGAGAAGGTACCATAAAAAAACTAGTTCTTTAGGGTTATAATCGCCCAAATCTAAAAAACCCGAAATTTTCACGGTTTTTCGATTTTTGACAAATTTGCGTTCGGCGCTCGAAATCACAAACTTCTGTCCGTCCGTATGTCACAGCCACTTTTTTCCGAAACTGTAAGAACTATTCTGTTGAAACTTGGTTAGTAGATGTATTCTGTGAACCGCATTAAGATTTTCACACAAAAACAGAAACAAAAAAAAACAATCAATTTTGGGGGTTCCCCATACTTAGAACGGAAACTCAAAAAAAAATTTTTTCATCAAACCCATACCATACGGGGTATCTATGGATGATATTGATTCATGATTTCTTCAAAAATGATATTGAGGTTTCTAATATATATTTTTTCTAAACTGAATAGTTTTCGCGAGAGACACTTCCAAAGTGGTAAAGAAAATGATAAACCTAAAAAAATATATGATGTACATTACCATGCAAACTTCCAACGAGAATTGGTTTGAACGAGATCTAGTAAGTAGTTTTTTTACATTTCACTCACGTTTCACATAAAAAATACATTGTTTAAATTGTGTAATGTACGGAACCCTCGGTGCGCGAGTCCGACTCGCACTTGGCCGGTTTTTTCTATCTTTAAAGGTCTGTAATATTTAAAACCAATTTAGGTAGGTACTCCAACTTTCAGGAAATACGTGTTATTATTACTGTTATTTATTGCAACAATGATTATAAAAAATATGGGTCTCCGGCCATACAAGGAACTCATTAGGGTCGCTATCTCGCTATGTAGGGTAATATTGGCCGTCATCTTGAATATCTCACTTCCGGTCAAGATTTCGATCGGGCAACCGGCCAATTCGAATTCAGTGGGGTCTAATTAGGTTAAAAAACACGGCTGCCAAAAAGTACCTAATATGATTTGCCAGTCGCATCAGAAGACCGATTTTGAATTTTTTTGTTTAGACTAATAGGTAGTTTATGATTTATCGACTCAAAAGACCGGTGAAAGACCCATAATGATCAGCATGCCATTGAAAATGTCCGTGACGAAATGTTACATGACCATGACTGTCAACACTACATGATTTCTCTTTCCTCTCCACGCTCATGATACTGCTTATAAAGTGAGTGAGCATCAGGGTAATTAAGAGAGTAATGGGCGTGTCTGATATATCTATATCAGACACGCCCATTTAAATCAGCCGATTTGTATTCGCTTACCCAACTCAATATATAAAATACTCTAAAACGGAGTTATAGTTGGTCAAGCGAATCTTGTCAGTAGAACAAGGCGGCAAATTTAAAAAAATGTACGCGCGAATGGATATCGTCCCATAGAAAATTGGAATTTCGCACCTTTTTCTACTGACAAGATTTGCTTGACCAACTATATATAAAAAACCTTTTTTTACCGACTTCAAGAAATTTGATCGTTCAATGGTCGCGATATGTTCGCTCCGCGATTCATGCACATAGTCTGGTGGGGGCTTATGGTAGCAAAGTGCAAAGGTATGACTATATACAGGTTGATCAATCCAAATGGGTCAGTATGGAGAAGTCAGAAACTATGAGAGATAGCGAAATCTGTTCTCAGGAACCATGGCGTCGATTTTAGATTTAATAATAATGACATTAAAACTTTTTTTTTTTTCATACATAACCGGGAATCGAACCTGGTCAATATTCTTTATGTAAACGCGTGTAAATAGTATTTGTTTGTATAATTGATCCTGAAATTTGAATAAAAAATTGAATGCCATGATCATCTTCCTCGCGTTGTCCCGACATTTTGCCTCGGCTCATGGGAGCCTGGGGTCTGCTTGGCAACCAATCCCAAGAATTGACGTGGGCACTAGTTTTTACGAAAGCGACTGCCATCTGACCTTCCAACCTAGAGGGGAAACTAGACCTTATTGGGATTATTTAGTCCGGTTTCCTCACGATGTTTTCCTTCACCGAAAAGCGACTGGTATATATCAAAGATATTCGTACATAAGTTTCGAAAAACTCATTGGTACGAAGCCGGGGTTTGAACCCGCGACCTCCAGATTGCAAGTCGCACGCCCTAACCGCTAGGCCACCAGCGCTTTGAAAATAAAAAACTGAATGCCATTATTATTAAATCTATAAATCTAGAATCGAAGCCATGGTTACTAACAACAGATGTCGCTATCTCTCATAGTTCCTAATTTCTCTCTACTGACCCATTTGGATCGATCACCCTGTATTGTTTGGCCGTCACTATTTTGATGCTGACTGTACATAATTACCTAAAAATGTGTTTGTGTTAATGTGTATGATAGGTCACTTGATAAGACACGACACTTTCTTTAACACTATATTAGAAGGCAAGATAGAAGCGAGAAGAGGCCGCGGAAAACCACGAGCAAGCTACACACAACAACTGAAGGCGAAAGCAAATGTCGTGTCTTACAGGGACCTAAAGAACCTGGCCGAGGACCGAGAAAACTGGCCCATACTCCACCGACAAGAACCATGCTCTTAAATTATGATGATTATGATGATGTGTTTGTGTTTTCATTCCGACCTTAGCCAACATGATCATCAGTAAACTGAAATAATATAAATGTCATATACTTACTAAGAAAAAGTGACCAAGGCCTCCAGTACCCCAGGCTGGAAAGCGGTATCGGACCAGCGTCCTCTGCTATCGCGGCAGGTTCCTGTGTTATTCGGCTACCGAGGGACGGCGGCATACTTAGGTCGAATTTTTCCAAGTAGGTACCTATATGCACTTCTTGCTGAAGGCTTATGGCGCCCCCTGGCCACGTTTGACGTTCTAACTGAATCATCACAGGTAATTCCAACTATTCCGAGCTAGCGAAATACCTTTAATAGTAATGAATGATCATCAGTGGTGCAGAGGGAAGGTATCAATAACTAACTGTAGGATAATGTCCGTGAGAAGTGCGTGAGGAAATCGGGGCATTGGCCCAATGAACCACAGCCGGGTAATTTGCAATCAATCTTTGGATGTCAATGGAAAACCCGCTAAGGTAAGATGGGGTAAGACTATCACCGGGGTAAGACTATCACTCGATTTATATCGACCGGGATATGGACCGTGATTACGTGAGTAGGGTTCTTATGCACATATTGCACATGGAGCATAAAAACCCTGCTCTGATGGATAGCCACCTTTTACTTTGTCTATGCTACGAATTTAGCCCATTGCACATGGAGCATAAAAACCCTGCTCTGATGGATAGCCACCTTTTACTTTGTCTATGCTACGAATTTAGCCCACTAGGCGTCTAAAAACTGAAACGATTAACTTCCTTAATTTGATTTATTTCTTTACATAATGCAATGCATACACCTTCCACTAAGTAGTTAAATGTCATTTCTATCCATCTTCGGTCAATAGTGTACAACGTGTTAACTGTTCTTCTACCTACTACATAAAATTAGTCCGGTAATGTTTTGATTGATTTTAAAGAATGGTAGCAAGTTTCACTGTCACCGAGAATATCGACCTACCTTAACTAAATCTATAATCATAAATAATTTTACACCTGGGGGCCTAGCCAAGATGCCAATCGTTTGTGGTACGACAACGAAACGCTTTACGTCTATCACTCTTATATATTAGTGCGATAGAGAAACCGATAGCGTTTCGTTGTCGTTGAGCAAACGATTGGCATGTTGGCTAGGCACCCTGTACTTGTAACACCATTCGGTCTCATTTGTAGCAAGTCTTGTAGGGTCACTATGAGATACTTATTTCAATTATCAATTTTATTCCAGAACCATGTGAAAACTGGAGGCTACCGCGAACATCGAAAATCACACTTTCATTATCTCCGCAATAGAGAACATACCGAAGTTTCGATATTCGATGTTCGCGGAAAGCGCACTAAATCATAATAAAGATTTTCGTTTCATTTCATTACCTTTAGGAATCCACAATTTAATGTTGCTATTCTACTTCAATTTATCATTTCATGAAGGTAAATTTCGCCAGAGTACCCGAGGATTGCAAATTAAATCAAAATCTTATATCATCTCAGACATTCTCCTGGAATAAAACAGTTACAGTAAAATATAAGAAAATCCTTACTACTACCCTATACTTACCTAAATGATTGATGCGTAAATACATAGTCAATGTGTTATTTTAATTGTAAAGGGGCCTACTGATTATCAGTCCGCCAGACGATATCAGCCTGTCAGTTAGAACAAAAATTCAACAGTTCCGAACAACTGACAGCCGATATCTGGAGACTGGTAATCAGTGGGCCCCTTCAAGTCTACATGTATAAGGAATTACACTGAATTTTTGTTTATACTTTAAGGTAATAGACATGGGGTGGGATGGCTTTATACTAAATATATAGAATATGGGAATATTAACTATTTCATATGGTGCAAATTTGTAGGGTGAAAAGCAGAAATCCATTATTATGCATGGGCAGATTTTTTTGAAATAATATCCCTGATTAACTAATCAGTCAGTGGGCTTAGCACACGAGCGCCGCGACAGTATCTCGCGCGCGAGATAGACTAAGTGCCAGTTGCACCATCCACACTTGACAGACTGATCAACGTCACCTGGCGCGCCGCGGCGGTTTACTATGAAACTTTCCATACAATCAAATTTAGTGAACTCTTTAACGATGACAAACAGTTTGGTGCAACCGACCCTAACAATCTTGTTGTTACTGTATTCATTCTCTAATGACCACTAGACCACTAGAGGCTACAGGGCTATGGTTTCTAAATTGGTTAAATGAATACCCTTAAGGGGTTTGCAAGCACCAACTCGGGTATTTATTTATTTATGTAGCACTCATTTCTACTTTTCACCTTGTACTAATAAAAACTACCCACTTTAAAGACAATACGAAATCGAAAGTGTGTAATCATATTGAAAGCTTTTGAGAAAACCTCTAAGTAGTTCAGAACCGTGCTAATTCGTTCGAAATCGCGCTTGGGTCTTGCTGCGTGTCTTTTGAAGGCTTGCCGACGGTTCCACAGGAGCTGAGCTCTTTCCCCAGCCAATGTACATGAAAACCGTGGAATATGAGTACATAATTCCAAAGTGAGGGCCCGTATCTTGGCGGACACGTTTGGCAAGGTTCGGTTGTTTGTCGGGCTGTCGCGGTGGATGGTTGATTCCCAGCTCGCCGTTCCCGTAGCAGCCGGCGATGCGAGTTTGTGGAAATGATGCTCTGAAGTAGTCCTGCTCAACTTCGTGCTTTTGGTCGCGTCCGAGACAGGAGAGTTTGATTGCCACGCTGTGTTCGAATCTTGGCACGTGTCCTGCAAACTATCAACCACACATTGTTGTCAGAATCTTAACAAATAGATACATGATTCTTAAAGCTTAATGCACACACACGGCGGGAGCGGGCGTGCACGGGCGTGAGCGTGACCAAGCGGGCCCGCGACGAAGTGTGAAAGCTGGGTGGCGGGTCTTACATAGTCTGTATTAAGGTCCATTTTAGTTGTAATAAAATATAACCGCTCGACCCGCGCACGCCCGCCCGCCGAGCTTTCACACTATGCTGCGGGCCCGCTTGGTGACAATCACGCCCGCTCCCACCGTCTGTGTGCATTAAGCTTAATTTTATTTCGTCTTTCACATGTCGTTTGGATATCTGTAATCAGTCAAATCACATGTGTGTAGTTGCTGTAACTTTTATATTAATAAAGAGTTAAGTATAACTAAAATTTTTGGTAAGCTATAAGCTATAAATAGATTACCTCAGTGATTGCACTGCTTATTCTTGATTTGGCCCAATCTGAGGTATCAATGATAAGTGAGTACACTTCAAAGTTGTACCTATCAGCTTTCTCCTTATTATTATCGCCTTTTGGAACTGAAAACAGCCCGATTGAGATCAGATTCTCTGTGATGAAGTCTTTGCCCTCATTTACTTGGTCTACAATGTGATTTAGATCACTCTGTTCAAACATTGTATCCTCCACTATGCATCCTCCCAAAGCATATGGAACATCAGGTTGTCTGAAATGAAAGCATATTTTTAAGTTTGACAGCAAATAAATACTAAAATACTAAACAACACTACTATAGTAAAATGAGTCAAGGAGAATAGTGGATAATTTTAAGTTACTCTAAGTATAATTTAAGTTAGATTTACAATTTGGTACTTACACTTCCTTTAAGTAATTTAAGAAAACAATATCCTGCACTGAGTGCAAAAGATATTTCTCTGTTACATAAACAATTACTCCCTTGAAGATTCTAGTTTCCGAGATTCTGTCTATTTCTCTATAGAAATCAGATTTTATATCTCCTTTGGACTTTATGTTTATTACGTGGAATTGAACATCAGGTAGCTTTGGGATGTAAACTCCTCCGATGAATGGATTCGAGCGGACAAACATGTGGCGAGTGATCGCATGTTCATAAGTTATAGACTGTGGAAGCGGCATGTATGAGAGGTACTGAGCTCGCACTGTCAGCATACAATCTTTTGGAGCACTGACATATCTCTGCACCAGATCCAGCACTGTAAATACAAAGACAAACTTAGCAGAGTTTACAAGTCACTCATATATTTTGTCAAACAAAATGGTTGAATACTACTTACAACAGTGTTCCTTTTCACAGGGTGGCATACAAGGAATGGGGCAAATGACTTTACATTTGCATGTTATATTGAAACCGGCTGTGTTTGCAAAGGTTAGTACAACTAAGGGCTCCGTAGCAAAGTTGGCAGACTTCTTGTACTCTATCCCCACTCTAGAGGAGCAGCAAGAGTGCAAATCCATAACAAAGTCTGCAGGACTGAGTTGCTCCCGCTCCAATGTGTGTACAGCAGAAAGCCATGTGCTGCACACAAGCTTAGCTAGCATCTTCTCCTGCCAGCACAAGTTGCTAATAATTTCTTTGGCTATAATATAATTAGAAGTAACTTTTTCTGCCAAACTATTACAAGGCCCAATCTGATCATCCCTTAGTACTTCCCTTTTTTCTAGATAAGCTAAAATGTTTTCAGGCAGTGGTAATTTCAGACATTTCACAATCCCATGAGGTGTTGTTGCCTCGCCAGCCTCTCCGGCGCCCTCGCTCCCAGACTCGAGAGTGTCTGCCATTGCTGATGCTATAGCTCTGTTACGATCTCGTCATCGGCGTGGCGATTCAGTGGATCGCCTTTTAGTATAGCTAGTATAAAGCAGTACAGATAAATGAAGAAAAATATCAAGTAATACCCGACATAGATCATCACATCGCGCAAGTGCTTCTTTAGCTGTCCGCGGTTGTGTATTTCGGCTGGATCGTAGGCTCCGAGGTTACCTTGTGGTATAGTAAAATATTCGTAAGTTAACCATATGAGCATAGGCAGATTTAACAGGAATAGTAGCAGCTGCCCGTGCAGTAATAACAGAAAAGTCATAAACGAGTGTCCTATATATCTTGGTAGCAGCCAATAGTTTAGTTTGTCACAACATTCTTGAGCATTCAAGTAGTCACATTCTAAGTCAGATAGGGTAATAATAAAATAAACTAACAAAAATAATATCGCTCCACTATCGATTAAAGACAGAGAAAACAACAGAGTTTCGCCTAATATCATAACTTATTTGGAAAAATACTCTTTCAGAGAATACTATCTACAGTATGTAAAAATAATAAAAAGTACTCAAATTACTTTAACTTAAATTGCCACAAACTAAAGGTATGAAACTGTTCCAGTGTTCCATTTATCTTGTACACTACACTGTAGCACTAGTTCCACAATTTGGTTGTAAATAGTAAATACGCCGACAGCTATGTTTTCGTGATATTTTCACCAAGATCGCGAACTGCCATTTTCTTCATGTGTCAGAAACAACCACAGACAACATAGATGGCAGGCTCCTATAGATGTGCTATTAGGACCGTTCACGACGACAGCGCCACACAGCGGTTGCAACTCTTAAACGAATCGCGTCGGGCTTTACAAGGCTATATATAAATTCTGAAAATGGCGCCCGCTAATGAAAAAAGGGATGGGGAATTGTTTTTTCTCAAACATGCTATGTAATATTGATATTACGTTCTTTATATTTAGCTGGGAAGTATCACGACTCCGGCGCGGTTAGACGAGGGGCCTGTAATGAAATTTCATACAAAGTTGCAGGCCTAGGCCGGGAAGTGGCTCTTTTTTAATTTCCATTTCACATATATTTGAGACACAGCATCATGGCATTCAGCCAAAAAAAAAATTATAACCAATATTTGCTTATGGTTCGGAATGAGATTCTGCCAATACCCCTTAAAAAAACAATAAACGATTATTAATATATTTTGCAGTTTTATTTGTATCGAATTTACAAAAAATATATAAATAAAACATTATTAACAAATTCCAATAATATTTAATTACAAATTTACCTACAAATACAGATTAAAATATAGTTGGTCAAACCAGTTTGTCAGTAAATAAGAACAAAAAAACTATACTCATCCTTTTCTTTTGGGTGCTAGTACCAGTGTAAGACAAAGATAGTATGATTATCTCTGTCTATGTTTGAAATGAGACAGTCCTTTGACAAACATATTTCATTTAAATATTAGCGGTAAAAATGTCTACTCAAACACGCGTTGGTGGTTTTTTAATCGTTTTGGAGGTAAAGTTGAACATTTTTCATTGTGTATCTGTAATTATATTTTATTGGATTTATTGTGCGTTGTTTATTGTGTTATTTAATATGAGTTCCGACGAAAATATTAAATGAATACCTGTTAATTATACTCCATGTTTAAGGCAACGATGTATGTGAAGCATAATATCAACATAAAAAACGATGTAATCTTAGTTATGTGGCTAAAACTACAGTCAGAGGATACAAGGCGAAAAATCAAAGATACATAAATATACCTTTGAACATTTGTGTAATAAATTGATTAACTACATGTGTAAAATATACGACACGTGTGATAAAGATAGGTACAAGTGGTAGTTATATTTTGTGCCTAGTTTACTTTTAGTTTCTTTAGAATTAAAACTTTGATTTCGTGGAGATTTCTTTATTTATTTCATTGCATGTTTGAGAAAAGCACTATACATACATCGGCGTGAAAAGGGGTTGTCGGCCTCATAACTATCCGGCCTCACTACGTTCGGCCGTATATATGCATTCGGCCGGCAACCCCTTACTTCCCGGCCTCTGTAGTAATGTACTATTTTTTGCCTACTATAGCAATATGGGTAACAAATGAAAACTAGTGAAAAGAACATTTCAATAGTTATTTGTGCAACAAGAGAGGAAAGTTGGTTTTTCTTGCGAGTGTTTGAGACCCGAGAAAGCGAAAGATTCTAAGTTAGAATCTTGAGCGTAGCAAGGGACTCAAAAACACGAGATGTAAAATAACTTTGCTCTCGTGTTGCACACATAATTTTTCACCTCAGTAGTGAGAACATATTAAAGGTTAAAGCGTATTTCGAATTACACAGAATAATACAGAAAAACAAAAAAAAAAACAATTTGTAATAGAAGTATGAAGTGGTGGTGGTAGTGAAGTGTGGAGTGGGGTGAAGTTCATGGCCTTCACTAAATTAAAAAGCTTCTTTGTTTCACTCCCTGGAGTGAGGAAAGTCGCACTTTCGTCACTCCCTGCAGTGAGGAAAGTCGCACTTTCCTCACTCCAGGGAGTGACGAAAGTAGTCTTGTTCGAGCTGCTGAGGTGAAAAAATTAATAGACTGTTTAGATCTGGTTTTTTTGATGTACTTTTCTTATTTTTGGATATTTTATTTTAAACTTTACTGCACAGTAAGAATATACAGTGACAAAAAGCGGACTTAATGCTACACGGCATTCTCTACCAGTCAACCTTTAGGCCAAACAGAGAAGCATAGTTGGTAAATAACACTAAAACTAAATGTTTTAATAGACAATATGTCCCATAGCTCTTATGTCATCGTCGAATTAAGAACTATGGGACATATTTTTGAGTAAGTTATATGCACCCATATTTTTACACTTGACTGTACCTCAAAGAGTAGTATAATATCTGTACCTGCTACTAAATTTACTATGCAGACACTTAATCGTGAGACTTTTAAAAAAGATACTTGTGCAGCTTGCGCTTGAACGTCAACTTAGTCTCGGCTTGTCGTATGCTGAGAGGCAAATCATTCCAGAGACGGGTGGCTTGCACGGTGAATGAATTGCTCGTAGCACCAGAGCGGTGGTGCGGGATAGCTAAAATAAGTTTACGAGCGGTGCGAAGGTCGCATCCTGGTCGAGCAGTTACAAATTTAAATTTAGATCGCAAGTATTCAGGCGCCACTGGGTCAAATGAATGGAGAACAGGGTGCATAAAATTTTGAGACTTCTGCGATTACGAATGCGAAGCCAGTTGAGTTCTCGGCGAAATGCGGATACGTGGTCATACTTGCGAAGGCCATAAATGAACCTAATACAGTTGTTCAATACTCGGTCGAGCTTGTCCAGTAATCCTTGCGTCACATTAGTGCAGCACACATCACAATAATCAATGACAGGTAACACCAGAGCTTGAATAAGGAGAGTTTTGGTAGAGATCGGTAGAAAATGTTTAAACCTAAGATACAGTGATCGCAAGGTATACGCAACTCTTCGACACATATCGGACACCTGGGGTTCCCAGGTCAGGCCACAATCAAATAGCAATCCTAGGTTTTTAACTTTTGTGGAAAAAGGGATGACAATGTTTTCGAAGAGAATCGGTGCAACACTCGTGAAATCGGTATTTAGGACCAGGCGTAGACTCCCGATAATGATAGCCTGACACTTGGAAGGGTTCACAGCTATTCCGAAGTCTTTGGACCAAGATGAGATGCGATTGAGGTCATCATTCAATTCGGATATCTGGTTAATTATTTTTTAACATTATATAGAGGATATTAACAGTCACTTGGTATATATTTTGGAACGATCCATTCAGTCATTTTCAATTTAGAGCAGTTCAAAGTCAACTGTGGATTGTGAAATTTTTGAACGTTTTCTAATAATTTGTTAGACGACGTAGTGAAAATGTTACAGTATGTTATATATTTGTGATCTACTCACAAAGCCCTTTCATTGGGTACCCCACAACCACATGATGTTTAAAAGAAAAAAGTAAAAAACTTTGTACTGCCGACGTTATGACGTCACAGCAACTACCCCCACCACTTTCGCGCTTGTTATCTCAAGCCCGCTCCAGACTACGCGGCGCGAAGCCGTGAACGCGAGTGTGGAGTCGATTTCGCTGATTAGCGAACTAGACTCCACACTCACGTTCGCGGCTTCACGCCGCGATTCACGGCCTTTCATATATTTGTGTTCAGTTCAGGACATTATACTGAATGCGCTGATACCAAATATACCCATGTCCGAGTGGACATGAACGAAAATCGATTTCTAGAAGACTTCTAGACAAAAAACCGACTCATCTCCAAGCTGCACTCGTATCCAGAGTAAACTTAAATTAAATTTATAGGATAGGAAATCTCGAGGTCCATAATAAAAGAATATTTATTTGTGTCAAAACTTTTAATGTAACATTCTCTCCTTAAGCTAGTACACAAGGCTTCAAATACAGGGCAAGGTATAAAACTGATTACTATAGAATCGACTCTATTAGTTATCACAACGTATTTATTGATTATTGTTTTTTTCTATGATTTATTATCTTATTTTAGAAAATGGGCTTAAAGTCCAATATTGTGTACCCTATATTAGGTACCTAAAACAATTAAAACTGATCTAAGCAGGGTTATTGCAATAATATAATTTAAAAATAGTTCAGTATTAGTCACGGTCATAAATGCTTATACATTTTTCAACCTAATACAATTAAATAAGGGGTAAGTTTGGGTACATTACATATTTATGATTATGACCCTGACTAACCGAGTTTTGCGAAAATGTACCAAACCAATATAGCTACATGATATTGTTCATTGAAGCCAATGTATAATACTTATTTTATAAATACTCGCATTACAGAGAGCTAAAGTACGCATGTTAAATTCAGCACGATTTATTTATCACTTCGGAATATAATCTAGTTAAAACAAATATTAAAACTTTCCTAAAATAATTACAACAATAACAAATATGCAGATACATAAATACTATTTATCAAAACATTAATCTCACTTAGTTTCTCGTTAAATACATTTAAACTAACTCTTTTAAGAGTGAGTATGAAAGCCATGAAACACACAAGCTTGTTAATATGGAAGTCGATTACAAAACAACAAATGGAAATATAAGTCAACCACGCACGTTGACTCCAATAATTGGCTATACAGTGTAGGTACATTTTAGATAATTCATGAGCAAATAGATTTTTATAAATATTTAAATCTAAAGGGTATTGTTAAAATTTACTTAGATAATGGAATATTACTTATGTTTACAGATTATTTAAAAACCAAACGGCAACTTGATATTTGTACCAGCTGTTTGTGTTGCTTATTGGTTTGACAGGCAAAATAACTTAATTCTCTGCAGGTGATAAATACGATATTAGTGGTTGAAATTTATAGAGCCACACATACAAGTACATGGGTTGTATATGTATACGCACATCCTAAAAATGATACTATATAAATCAATGTTATCTTACATTCTACTAGCACCAACCTTTATATGACTGCACTTCAAAATACAAGCGCTTTTAAAGTACGGTCACATATTCTAACCACCAGCTTTAATAAATTCAGACCAATCTCCATATATTTATATATGCTGAAAAAGCCCAGAATAGGTTATATAATTTGTATATAAATATAGATTATATGCATGTTATATAATATCACAAAGCGGAAGATGAATCCAAAATCATTTAAACAGATTGGCACAAGCGGGCAGTAACGCCACATTCGTTGTTCTAAAGGTATTCTGATAACATATACATAAATGCAATTAATGGCAATTTGCTTTCATAAAACTACGTTTCCTTTCGCTCTTGTTCTGGTTACACTAGGGTTATGACAATAACGTAACTATATAGTTAATATAACACAAATAAATTAGTGAAGACCTCACACATCGCAATGAACACACCCGATCAAAACAAACGGTACACCATCAAATAATGAAATAAATAATTATAAATAATGCAGCCAAACAATTACACAAACAGGCGAGAGATTTGAAGAAACAATGTACAATACCGCCTTCGCAGTTCAACCAAACAGCAACTTACTTATAATGGTTCACCTATCCTACACTTTAGACAATAATAAATTGGAATGATATATTTTCAAGAATGTAATGTTTACGTAAGAATCCTTTTAGTTAAAACAAAATGTTAAGGACAATGTTAATTACACTCTCCAATACAATAACTTGTTATAACAATTTGATTTTCTACAGTCGGTTGCAAAAACAGCCACGCGAGCAATGTACTTAAATTATCTGTCACGACTCTTGCCGCTAAAATAAGGCTCGTGGAGGTTTTAAGCGACGGATTTTGCGTAGGTAGCTTTTGAAGCTGACTTTAAAACTCAAAAAAGGATTATATGCATTACGCGAAGTTTGAAAGGAAGAGATTGATGTTTAAGAACCCTTGCCTCGGCCTGCCGTGTAATTGTATGTATGCGCGGAGCCGGCTCCGTACTTTAACTAAATGATTCGTATCTAACTTTGTTCCCGAGCTGGTCCCACCCATGACGATGGCTTGTCAACGTGCAATTCTCAAACTCTCCAAATAACTTAGTTACTGTCACAAATATGCTGAGACAAATTATTGCACGAATATTGGTTCCGCTGTTTATATTGTCGACAGATGCTAGAGTGCGGGAGCTCTGCAAGTTGCACTTCAACAAGACTGGAATGTCATACAATGTTTTGGGAAATAGCTTTACATATGACAGAGGCATCATACAGCATTTTTGTTAACTAACAGAACATCAATTTGTATTTTTAATAAATAATAATTAACAAGATGTGTACGTAGCAGGTGTCTCGAAGATAGACCGTTGGTGCCTCGACAGAAACATCTTTCCTAATGATTAATTTCCCTTACGTTTTAAGTCATCGGGCGGAATGCAGAAATCCACAACTATGTTGAGTATTATTACATTATACTTTCAATATATACATAAGTAGACAATGTCTATACACACTAGTAATAGTACATAGAATGGATTCGATACGGTCGAGTGCCGAGCGATGACGGCGGCGCTCAGATAACGATACAATTAATAATTAGACTATATTATCAACTAGCGGTACAAACGAGTCTCCTCAACTGTTAAGTACAAAACACCAAAGTCTAGAACTAATTCTATCGATGCCAACACTATGTGTTCAAACATCACCAAACTCCTCCTTCTAATCTAGTCAATACTAAGGATCCCGATCCCGAAGGGCCGGGACGCCGGAGACTAGCGCGGGTCGCTACGCGGCGAATAAAATTAGCGTCACAATTTCCACTTCGCGACGTCACTCCGACTACTAGAGATCATAAATTTTAAACGACACCGAACGCGTATATATTTTGTTTAACGATAAAATTTGAACTACCGAGTAAGGCATTCGACGGCGCCCACATTGATAATTAGATGCGGGGTGCGTCGCGCGTCATAGCGAGCGCGTGCTTCTGGCAACGGTGGTGGCGAGGCGGGGCGGGGGGCTGCACGTGCACACAGCGCTGCGGGGGTCAGGTGGCGTCGTACTCGATGCGGTCCCACGAGTAGTGCTTGCGCGCCGGGCGCGGCGGCGGGCGCGACAGCACGGCGCCCAGCAGCGGGTCGCGCTGCGGCACGTGCCCGCGCCCGAACAGGTTCGGGATCAGCTCCGTGTCCATGTAGTCGTACGCGTCTCCGTCGACGGTCATGTTCGACCCGATGTCGATCCCGAACTCCTTCAGGTCGAACTCGCACGGCCGCTCCTGGATCATGTCCTCCTGGAACGACGGCAGCGACAAATCGTCCATATCCTCGAAGCCCGTTCTCGTGTGGTCGAGGATGTCGCCGTTGGTGAGCGGGGTCATCGCCATGCGCTCGGGCGGGTCCTCGCCTATGTCCATCGCGGTCTGCGAGGTTTCGTCCGCGTGGTCCGCTTCGCCCGAAAGCAGCCCGAAGAAGTCGTGGTCGCCGGACGTGGGATCGGAGCTGAAGTCCGGATGGAAATCGTTATTAGTTAGTAAATCCACGCTGAGTTCCGGGTCGATGTCGGCGGTGGTCGAGTCTATGTCGCAGCGGTTGCCGTTGACGGCGTGGAGGTCGGCGTGGTTCAAGATCTCGTTCTGGATGTCATTGAGCTCGCGCTGCAGCTCGTCGGCGGCGAGCGAATCCCGCGTCCGGCCGTCTCCGAGAACTTCCGCCGGCGAGAACGCGTCCGCACTATCGGTCAAGTACTCCGTTCGCATCGGCTGGGTCTCCGCCGCGCCCACTACCGAAGGCGGTAACTCGCCATTTTCCACCAGCAGCTCGATGACGTCGTCCATGTCCTCGTTGCGGTCGTGCAGCGTCGGGAGCGGCATCGGCGGAGGAGGCGGCGGCGGAGGCGGCGCGGCGGCGCGCTCGGGTTCATAATGCGGCGAGGGTAATATCGCGATAGGGACCACCTTGACGCCGTTCAGGATGTAGTTGGCCGTCTTGGCGGCGGTCGGGTCGACCACGTCCGCGGCGGCGGGCTGCGCCACGGTGAAGAGGCGCACTAGGCGGTCGGGCGTGGCGTCCGACGTGGCCAGCACGTAGCGCGGCGGCGGCGGCGCGGCGGGCGCGGCCGGCGGCGGCGCCGCAGCTGGCGCGGGCGGCTGCTGCAGGGCATCCAGCTGTGCGCGCAGCTGCGTGACACACAGGTGCGCCTGGAGAAGCCTCCGGCTCTGGTCGCTGGCGGCCGCGCCGGCCGCTTCGCGTCTCACCGCTTCCAGCTGCTGGCGCGACGCCTCCAGCTTCCGCTCGAGCTCCTCGATCTGCCTCCGCTGGGACTGCACGATGTCCTCCGGCGGCTCCGGCTCGGAGCGGGACTCGGGCGAAGCGACGGAGGCGACCGAGGCGACGGACGCCGGCGAACGCAGGGGTTCCTCCCCCTTCTCCAGAAGGAACGGTCGCAAACGGCTGATCAGCTGCGGCTTCGGACCGGAGACGCGCAGGTTGCGTCGCTTACATTCCGCTCGAAGGTCGGACACCTTCATGTCTTCGTACCGCGTCGGCACGTGATGCAGCGCAACGTGCAGAGGCGTCGGCGGCGGCGGCGGAGGCGGTGGCGCCGAATACGCGTCCGAGGAATCCGACGCGATGGAAGCGGAAGAAGGCGCCGGCGACGCCGGCATCAACTGCAGGAGCAACTGCTGTTGTTGGAGGAGCAGCTCGTACGGCGTCTCGGTCGAGTCCGGAGGTGAAGGCGCCTTATGCGCATTTGGGGGGCCTTTGTATTCGTGAAATTTAAAGCGCGCTTTTGGCTGCTGCTGCTTATGCTTAGTCTTCTTGCGGTTTTTGTCGGCTTTACCGGGAGCGGGATGTTGGATGGGCGCCGGGGAGGGGGAAGGGGCAGGGGAGAGGAGGCAGGGCGGGGAGGGAGAGGGGGAGATCTCCTCGGGGGGCCCGCAGTAGGAGGAGGGGTGCTCGGGGCGGCCGGAGGCGCCCTCGGAGGTGGCGCGGAAGGCGAGGGTGCCAGACTTGACGGCGGTCTCGATGTCCTGCTCGGTGTGCAGGATGTTCTTTTTGATGAGCTCGAGCGGGCCGGGCCGGTGCGACAGCTGGTCGTTGAGCGCGTCCGCGAGCCGAGCCTTCTTGAGCATGCGCTGCTTCTCCGCGAGGCTCGGGTCCACATGGCTCTCCTGTAAACATATTCAAATAACAATAATAATTGCGCGCCAACTTGCATTTAGATAAAATTTATAATAATAAATAAATAAAATAAATATTATGGGACATTCTTACACAGATTGACTAAGAAAAAGGTATTTATACCGATTAGGTAGGTCAAATGACAACCGGAGGGCGCCGTGGTGGAATGTCATCGATCCCAGTGCGCCCTTACGAACGGCAAAGAGGATGAAACGCCAGAGTGGGTTTAGTGGGTAGGCTGAGAGGGGAAAGGAGCGGCGAGTCCCACACATCGTGCGTAAACGCATTCCCACTCCGTCAAAAAAAAAGGTCAAATGACAACGATACGAAACGATATTACTACGTAATCCGCATCTAATTTCCAACAGGAAGAACTAAAAATATATATTATCCTTTTAATAAGGGGTAAAGGTAAAACGAAAGTGTATGGCGTTTATAGCACGGCGTGTGTGTTAGGAACAATATTTATTATTATTTCGATAAACAATGGCAATTAACATATTCCACACCCCTTGTTAAAATTTGTCAAATAACCATTTTACATCAATTTATCGTAAAAATTAAGATAACTCATAACCAAAACACTGACCTGTTCCAAAATATGCCTTCTTTCAAGTTCTTGACGATCTGGTCGTCGCTGGATTTTAGCTTTTAGCAAATCACCAGTTTTTGCTCTCTCTAGTTGCTTCGACTGTTCGAAGTAAGCGGGTGGCGTCTTAAGTGCTGTAAAAATAAAACAATACATTAAGTTGTTTGATTATCATTCGTGATTTCTCACGAATCAACTATCTTTGATGTAATCACTTGATATATTCTCGCCAGCGGAGGAAGATCAATTGAATTGATTTGTCACAAAAAATATAAGGGACATAATACCTATTCTAAAAGGATTTTTTCGTAATTTAAATTTCATTGTTAAATTAATTTTGTTAGACATTATATTGAATCAAGTAAAGCAATAAACATAACTTAAGACTTCGTGTTGTTTACATTCAGAATGTTAAGTATGTAAAGTAGTTAGGCAGAGTACTTACGAGGCATAATCCCCTGCGCCACCAGCTGGTTGATGGGTCTCCTCATCATCAGCTTCACTTTCAAAGCTGAAATTAAAAGCATAGCTTACAAACAATGTCAATAAAACACTTAAAACAAACATGTTACGGGCAACGCTAATGGAATACTACATTCTGGAACCAATTATTTCCTTAATGATGTGATTGAATATAACTAAGTCGGTTTTCCGCCTTATTTTCCTATCATCATGGTTACTTTTTTGATTGATGCTACCAATGTTAGCTTTTCGTTGTTATTATCCACTCTACACTGATGCAGATACGCATCCCGCTACGGTGTGTGAATGGAACAGCGCTATCGTAAATAGCGATGTCCATCATGTCCAGCTCGCACACGCGGATCCGTATCCAATGTGAAGACCGCCTTAATATCCTATCAACAACAATGTATTCTTTTTTGATTTATGTTACCGGTGTTAGGTTTTCGATTAGCATGCAGACGACATCGACAGTGTACGATTACCTTTTGCGTGCAACTATTGTGTATTCATATGGATTCATATGCCGGACCATTCAGTTTACGACGCCCGTAGTTAAAACGTGTGTCGGTAAATACAAGGGTCACAAGGGATAGTGGAAACGGAGACTATGCGCACATTCCAAGTTCGTTATCTATCTTTATCGCTTTTGAATTTGGTAAATCGGTTTGGGTGAGAGCGAATAATGGCATTTGTTATATCTTTCTTAATACGAAAAGCTAAGCAACGGAAAATTACCTATAGCGATCATCACCAGCTTCATATTTGATTATGTACAGGTGTTTTTTGTTTTAATTTTATGTAAGGTAATTTTTCAATAAAAAGTAAAATGAGTGGGGTGATGCATACTTGCATATAGCCACTTATTTCGCCATGTGCGATGCAACTGATGGAAATCAGGGTTTAAAACCCACAATTTTTTACCACGATGGTGGCAAATTACCTAATTCTTCTCCTGGCAAATATGAAATTCTAGGTGTCATTTTTTATATGTACACTACCGCTCAAAAGTATTTAGGCACCCACAATTTTCACCATACAATTGTATACAAAAATTATTTTCAAAATCATACTGTTCGATCGCAGGCAAATGACTCTCTTACATGTCGGATTGAATTTTTATTTAGGTAAATATATTGAGCCTCAAATTGTTGCCAAAGACATGCTTTAAAATTTCGAGGTCATTCAAAATAAAACGATTTTGTACTGGAAAACGATTTATGGATTTTTTACGCTTGCCATTTGGTAAATAGGCAATGTACACGAATATTCTGCATATCATTTTGAAGCTCGATCGATATGTCTGTTAAATTAAAAACTCCACAAAAAACTGTTACCCGACTGCGACTTAGCGGTATAATTCTGAAAGTCGATTTTGTATACAATTGTATGGAAAAAATTACGAGTGCCTAAATAGTTATGAGCGGTAGTGTATAGGTCAGCAGAAACGCGTCATGCGTCATTCGCCCTTTGCTATGTGTTCGGGAACTCCTCTAACTGGTTTTAATATGTATCGACACGTGTTTATGACGCCAGGTAGTTTGACGTAGAGGTAAATATAAGAGTGTACGTGATCGATACGTCGCGATGTATTACGATTCATCGATTCCATTCGGGTGTAGGCGCGTTGTTTGCGTGTATAGACAAGCAAGACGGGCGGACAACGCTGGCCGCCGGCCAAAGTAAACAGTGCACAAGGAAACTAGTGTTATGCCGCGACCGTATTACAGACGAAACATTCACTACCACTGGGCCGAATATTGTGGGTTACTGGGCGCCGCCATAACCAGAACGGTTTCAACATAAATTTACTTTAGCGCATAAATTAATTTAAAAGAGGATTCTTACCATAAAAAGTTATCATTATCACATATTGCATCCCGGGATGTGTTATCTTTTTTTCTATTATTTGCTTTTCAACTCTACGTTGGGGACGTTTGTCATCGTTTACGTATTTGAATGCCATCGGAATGACGTAAAAGCAGTGGGCCCACTCAGCGGTAAAACTATCATTAGATTAACTTTCCTAATTTTAATAGAAGAGTTTTGAGATACTAAGTCCTAGGTACGCTCCTAACATGATCTAATTTTGAATTCCTTGAACAGTAAACCGGAAAGTAACAATCTCTTTGATCGTCGTTTGGTAGATCAATGTTAAACTTCGGTCTAACAAAGATTTTATCTGCCGATCGTAAAAACGTTCATTTATTTTATGAAGACACGGGTACATGTTTTTTTATTGCTGTTTGTGTTGACAGCGGCTGACGCGTGATTCGCACGGCCAACCAATTCACAATACATTTTATCTCGTCTGTGCGTATGTTTCTAGTATAACGTGATCCCGAGATCCCGAGGATCAGAGATCAGACTTAGACTGGTTCGTTTACGGTGATTTGTTTCGTTGTCGTGAATTGTATCCTGACGCAGACGGCACAACAATCGGATGTGTTGACACCGGCCGCATTCTAATGCTGTCGTGGACACCAGCCATTGATCGAAGATGACACCTTTATAGTGGTTGAACTTCCAGGCGTAAGGAACCAACTAGATTAACCCTTAACCTTAATATAATAAAAGTCAAGATATTGCGCACAAAAGGTAATAAACCTTAGGATAAACCTTTAATGCAATAATTGCATGCCTAATGTATTCCGTGACAGTCTTATTGCGGTCATTATTATAAGGATTCATTGCGCATCGAGGAATACCTGGTGATGGTTTGAAACTTTTAAACCAACCAAAAGTTTGAAATGATGTGTTCTTGACTAAAAAGCCTCAAACCTCGAATCTAATGCATTCCATGACAGTCTTATTGCGGTCATTATTATAAGGATTCATTGCGCATCGAGGAATACCTGCTTATAAATTATAAGTTCACTGACCGGAATTAAAATATTATTCAATTGCTGATATCACTAGATATATCCCGTATTATCATTGGAAGAACTCGAAGTCTGGCCGTTGACTAGCCACGTGGCCACTTTGATCCTTGATTCTGTTTTAGTTGTCTTTGATCAGTCTGACTTTGTTTCGGGCTAGGGCAAATAAATCATTTGTCAGCTTAGTCAGCTACATGTTATATGAAAATTGGCATCTTGAAGAAGATTATGACAGAAATTGACCAGCTGATAGTTTAATCTTAATCATAAATTTTTTATCAAGCTGTTCATTGGCAAACAAACTATTTTACCATCAAACTTGTCCTACGTACCTACGTCTCACGTTTCAACGCTAAACGTGCTTGGGACCTCAGCGTTACGTACCTACATCCTGACCTGACAAACACTCCGCACGTGAGCCTGTTCAAAAAACCCCTGCATTACGTAGTAGGTACAATGTTATAACTTGCTAACAGTGCGTGAATGACGCGCTAGCGGGGCATTCGCTAGATCTGGGTGTACTGGGTGATCAGGGGTCACCCTGTACAAGCAGCGCGTAAGTTAGTGATACTCTGACCTAAGCCGTATAATCTTACGGGAGCAATAACACTAATAAATAATTGAATGAGGATACTTACATTCCTTATGCTTGCCCATGGCTGGCTGCAGCGGGCTGTCGTCCACGACCACCTTCGGCGGCGACACGCGCGGCGGCGAGCTTGCCGGCTCGCCGCCGCCCGCCTGGCGGCTAGCCATTTCCTCTGTGCCCGAACTGTAACAAACAATACAGGTATTGTTCATTAAGTCTCCTCAAATAGTTTACAGGGCCTAAATGGTAAGCATCCTAGGTCGATTGTATGGAAACAAAACAGAGTCGGTGATGGTTTGAAACTTTCAAATTCAAACCAGCCAAAAGTTTGAAACGATGTGTTCTTTACTAAAAAGCCTTCACTTCAACCTCAAAATTTAAATAACGAAAGAAAAATAGAGATACGTCGAGCTTTGTTGGAGGTGTCATAATTCAACTCTACTGGTAGAAAGGAGGGTTATGTTACTTATTATGTGTATTGAGCGTCTAATCCAATTCATAGCATTTAACGGATTTCATCGAATGAGGTGTCAATAGACAAATTATATTCGTCTATTGTGGAAGTGACACATTACTGTGGTAAAAGGTACCTACTTTATTCCGTTATCGATTAAGATAAATCAAACTGAGAAATCGTGCAAATGTTTGCACAACGGCTTATGGTTGCTCTACATAGTCTGCAAAAACAAATTACATGGATTATAATACTGGTCGCGCGAACGAGTTTGGTTTGTTTTCCCAGACCCGCTAAAGTGATTTTAATCGATAAATAACATGAGATGTTATCCCTAAAACGCTTGATATGTGTCAAATGTTGCTGACTTAACTTGAGGGTACTTGGCATATATGGCACTCGAAAATCGCATATTCAAGCGCCAGTGAGGTGTATAACTACATTTTGTTTGTCATTGTTGTCGCGGTAGGTCCTCGAATAAGCGTATTAACCTATACAAGGACTTAAGTTCCTTTTTGCAACAAAATTGTTAGGAAAAAAGGCTCAATACCACTGCCTCAAGAAAATTCAGGGTAACACCATCAGCAAACGAGCAATATAGTACTGGAGTGGTTGAGCGCTTCCAGTGAAATGAAGTGTTTCGACCCAATCCAATGGACACTCGAAATAAAGCAAATGAGTTTCGCAATACCAAGGAGGCTGGTTTGCTATACCTTGCCCCCAGGTGAAAATTCGCTAGTAACAAAGGTAGACCTGACCTTCATGTAGGGTTTGCAAAGGTACAATGTTAACTTTTGGGAATAATTGATTACGTGACTCAGTCAATATATATTTTTAGCTTTTTCAGCACGCAGCTGTTCTCGTGTCGGTGCTGAACCACTCGGGTAGATGGTAGCTGTACCTGAACGTGTCGTCGTTCGGCGATGTAGCCGGCGTGCCCGGCGAGGTGGGGGTGGTGGAGGCGGGCGAGGCAGGCGAGGCGGCGCGGCTGCGCTCGCGTCGGTGCTGCGGCTTAAACCACTCGGGATAGATGGCGCTCAACGTTTCCACGAGGTCGTGGTCCAGCGTGACGCGCCACGAAGCGCGCCCCTCCGGGCCCTCGGAGCCGCCGCCTCCGCCGCACGACGATCGGCTCTCTGAATAACAGAAAACATTGTATTATTAACGTACATTCGCCTTTATAAGTACTGATGTTTATTAGCCACCTGGTAACGAGTTTTGGTTTCCAAATAAATGAACCCCAAAATACAGTCTCGTTGCAGTCGCTGTATAAGTTCTTTGCGATCTACAATTTGTTAAATAATTTTGCAGTCCCTTAATTCGTTTTTACATAATTTGCATATCGATTTCTTCGATTTCGACGTTCAGGATAAATAATATTTAGAGAAATTAACCCATAACATTATGGATGTAAAACATGTAGTTAAAATTTTTAAATTAAAAGCAAACTTAAGGAAAAAGAGGGATAAGTCTGGGACTTATGTTTAAATTGGAAACCATAAATAATATTCATAAGTACAGAAAATAAATAATTAACAGTTTTGATGTCAATAAACACAAAGTTTACCGCAATTTAGTGGATTGTTACTAGAATATTAAACAATTTAAAAATACTAAGCACTGTCACAATCACAACTGAAACGTGCGTGGTAGTGACATCGGAATTGCGTACGGCTCAATACATTGGGTGCGGTTGGGCGGGGTAGACTCATGGCCACACTCGCGACCCAATGACTCCTGATCTATTTATTAGTTCCGTAAAAACTATTCATGCGCGTAATTTGACAAAAAAAATGCAAAATAAATAATCATTTATGGTGAATTGTCGTAGACGTCGCACAGACAATGAATGAAATACAAGGGTTTAGTAGCTCGTGACGCACAAAATGTAATATGAATGTGAATAACATCGTTTAACACTTTGAATCCAAAGAAAAAGCAAACCTACATCATTAACTTAAAACTAACTAAAGTTAAACGCCCAAACACGGAACACATTAGGTTACATCGTCTCGTTTTATTATCGTATTATTTTATTGCCTTTATGATCAGATCCGCTTTATCTCAAGCGCTTTTAAGAGCATACATTGCCTAAAAAAGAAAATGAAATTGCTTCATTTATTGATTGAAGTAATAAAATCGCTTTATCACCAGTAAAATTTGAGAATATCCGTAAATTTCTCAGGGATCTCTTCAGAATTGCAATAGATATAAAAAAAAGAAATCAATCTGGAGGATAAGTTTCAGCTTTCTTGGAATGCAGTTAAAACTTGGCTCAAAATATTCTAAACTTGCAATTGACTTTCAACAATTGTATATTCTACCTACTACCATATTTAGGTATCCTCTATTTCTTTACATTAGCGTCAAAGCACAATAACATATGAGGCAATTTATAAAAAATATGGCACATTCACATTATGACGTTAGTTTTGCCCCATCATATATATCTCAAAAGCCGAAAAAAGATGGCAGTATTACGCAATGTTTAAAACCGGCAATAAAGCTGGATATACGATGCGGAATAAATAAAACATCTGTCGGCATACGCGATGTATAAAAGTAAAAGTTACGTAAACAGGTGCAGACTTAAATAATGTAGTATATAATATTTGCCTTGTTTGTATAATGGAGCATTTATATTGGCGTTGCTAAGGACTCTCCGATTCCAGTCATAAGCTTTCAGGTTTTTTTTTTGTTCGAATAATTGTACAGTTTGTTCGCTCTATCAAAATCGCAGTTATTTCAGTAAATAAAATAGACTATTTACACTAAAAATCAATGAAAGCCCCCAATTCATCAATAGTAATTCCTGAAATTCAATTTTTTTTGCGGCGTTGCTAGAAACAGTAAACAGGTGGTATGCAATCAAGAAATTGTCGATATAAAAACTATAACAACATTCTACTGCCTAAATACAACATACCAACAAAATTTGATAGTTTACTTTGACCATCTATATTTGCTTTGACTATGTATAGTAGAAACGATGTTCAATTAGCTAATATGATGTAAATACCTGTTTTATATCTGTGTATATCATAATATCGTTTTGTAAACAAACTCGCGCACGTGCGTACGGCTGACTCATTACAAACTTTGAAACGAATTATGGCGACGCACATACATAATGTTGCCGATTTCATGAAAAGCTCCTATAGCGAACATCAATAAGTAAATAACTAAAAGTGATCGTGAACTTCACGACGACGCTAAGAATCATAATCTACGCCTTTTAAAACATATCATAGAAACTGTACTCACACATTTGTGTTTTTAATATTTGCACACTTTATTAAGCCAATAATTCATTGTTTCTTGTTTTAAGAAAAATATTTTAATGTCACTTAGTGTAGGAAGGTTTGTTATTTTTGCCACCGCTACTGCAACGTGGAACTGTCAACAAGGTAATATTCGTATCATTTCTACGCTTCCCACGCGATTTTATTATGTTCATGTGTCATATTGAGATAAATTAAAACCGGTCTGTGACTAAAAACAATTACATAATAATACATAAGTTTCAAATGTCTCTTTTGATTTGACATGTCGTATTCTGACCAATTAATTAAAAAAATGTCCCGACACAAAATCATATATATAAAAAAAAAATATTTTGCATTAGCTAACCATAAATTTAGTTTATTAAGTAGATCAAGGCTTACATTTTGTGTGGAGTCGGGTCGCAGTTGCGCATAAGTAGCGGAATATCACCGGGAGGATAAAATAAAGTCGGTAACTTGGTCGCATGCGCCTCACGTCAATCAAGATGTCAGTCAGCGTCCTCGCCGCAAGCGCCGCTATTTGATTTTTAAAGATTTTTTTAGCTTCACCACAATTCATGCCAACGTATGCGTAATGGCTTGCACTAAACAATCACGACGAGGCAATCGAATTGATAAAGGATAGGTCGTTTAAACAATATTGATGTCAGGTAGGTAAACAAAAGAAGAAAAGCGCTTTCTTATTCACTAATAATGTTATTTTGTTCTATAATATTTAATTATAATAGGTATTTAAACCATGGAGACTGCGATAACGACAATCCATATTTGACCAAGTTATAAAAGGATAGGTATCTCTATCAAGTTATATGATAACGGATAAAACGTCAGACAAGCGCTTAAATATTTATTTGCCTGACAAGATTTCTCATTTTCACAAGAATCCATGCCATTGATGTCTGTCTTGCAGTAAAATAAATAAAATCACGGTAATAGAATTAATGACTAATAATTTTGCCAAAGAATAATTATCTGGAATCTGGACAAAAATAGATGTCAGATAAACTGACAAATAATTTTCGAAGGAGACGATTATTTGCAGTCACCTTTATACGCATTAATTGCCCGCCCGTGACTTTTACTGATCGACTTCACTTGATCTGTTTGTCTCATTTATTATGATATGACAGCTGATGTAAGAGCTCCGAAGGTCCGCGTGACGGAGGCTGCGAGGGTGACGTCAGGCTGTGCACACGGTCCTACCGATATTGCGTGGGCGCAAGCACCTGCTCAACCCACACGCACGGCTTGATCCTGGAGTCATGATCTTACTCAATGATTCTATGATAACAACAAGTTATGCCATATTGTTAACTCACAAAAGTCGTAACCAGAAATGCTACTTGGCATTAGTCGTAAAAGCTATTCACGGAGCTTTAACCTAACAAAACTTCGGCGACGAATGCATACCGACACGCGATGACGTCATAGATAGCGGTACGTTATAAGTTTTTTTAATACAGTTGCTCAAAAAGTGCTACTTTTCCTGGCTGTTTAGCGTGCGGAAAGTTGGTTTTCGCGAACTAGCGCTTTTTACTTTTACAATTTTTTTAAATTTTTACTTGTTCCAATTCATGACTACATATTGACGAGTGTTAATATTAGTTTCCTTTAAACGTCATAATCAATATAAAAACCTACTGTTAATGTAAGAATACGAAAAATATGCATATTTCATATTTTATTACTTACCTCTTCATCATTATAAGTATTATAACACATTTATTTTTAATGTTGAAAAACCGTTCTTAATAAGTTGTCTGAATGGAACGGAACGCCTGTCAAAGAAGAGGCGTATTTTCTTACTGCAAGAATGTTTTAAGTTTCCAAAGGCAACATTCGATATTGTTTTTATAAATATACGATACACAAATAATCGTAAATAACGATATTTAGGTAATAATAGTACAATGTTTTAATATTTACAATTGTTTCTGTCTTATAGAACATGCATTTGAAAAAAAAACTCATTGAAGTGGGTTCAATGATAATAACAAAATCTATTCTAGTCGAATAAAAGCTAGAAAAACACCTCTTCATAATGTAAATGTCAATGATGTCACAGAATTAATAATATAAAAGTTTCTAATTCCATTCCTTACTTGTTGCTTTTCTTATTTTTTCGCAACTGTATTAAAAAACGTCGTTCGATACACGTGCGGATATGTCATTCTATTCAGTAATGACATACTTTCCGCACTAGCATCGAAATGTACTATTGTATTGTCAAACAAAAATAGGACAAATTAGTTTTTGACATGTGATAATTTTTGGTGTGAGCTTCCTAGAATCAAAGAGGATATAATAAGATAGAGCAGTACTGTCATAGTAAATTTTGTAACCGCTGTAAATTCACTGCCATTTATCGACATACTTAAAAACTACAAATGAAGATTTATAAAAATACGTTAAAATGTATTAGTAATCATTATTTTTATATGATTTTGACCCATGGTCTTTCACTGATGTGCGTTAAAATTATAAATAACAAACGAAACCGTCAGCGCCCTCTATACGAGAGTAGGCCAAAACAAGTTGCGCCCTCTGATCGAGAATCAAATTTTCGTGATTTTCAAGGCACGTTTTTTCCTTAGACTGTATCTATCTATTACGCAGTTATATCTATCTTTGCTAGAATTTAGGTCGTGCCCAGGTGTGCCATGTATCAGATTCACGGTTTCATTAAGGCGTCTATTCCAAGACAAAACAAACAGCATTTCTCTATAATACTAAACTAAATATGATTTGTGGGACGAATCTCGGAAACGGTCGGCGACAGGAGTGACCCCGATTTGTCGCCACGCCTGCTGTAGCGACGGGAGCACGTTTGCAATGTAAAGCATCTAGACTACTGGTCGCCTCCTTGTGATTAGACGATGCTCTGTCAAAGGCATGCCTGTCTATGAGCAGAAGCTTATCCGCATTTATGATTGGATTGTACGCGGCGATAGCGATACGATAACGGGCATAAAATGCGACGTGTTCTGCATTTGCAGGGTGTGAGAAGGGTTTGTATAATTTTGTGTAAATTTTATTTGTGAAAAACCAAGCATTAGCAAATTCCGGGCTAACTGTTGAAAGATTGGAAGACAACACACGAACCGATGGCAGAAGCCGATATAAACTAAGTTTAGAAGGCGCCCTTGTCTGGGCCCTAGCGAGGTTATCGGATTAGGACGAGCGCCCGTTACTGAGTCATTGTTTGACTGAGATTGAACCGAAACACATTTCAGCAAAAATCAACAAACTCTGTTATGTTTATATTCAAATGGACCATAAAACGATGTTCGATTAATCGCAAACTTTAAATTGTGGCATCATCCTTGGAAAACGAATGGATTTAAGAGCGGTTAAATAAATAATTACACTTATAATATAATCTTTTGTAAACAAGGTTAGGTTTACTGAAACATGAACATGAAATATCTTAAGTGGATTGCAAATAACGCCAGCAATCGCCTTCCTAATCAATAGTCTACAATGCACCGAAGGTAACGTGACATACTAAACTACGTTCCTACTTCTAACCCCTCTCTTATGAGCTTATGACTCTAATAGCCACCCGCACCTTGAACTTCTCTGACGTACTTACCATCTTGCCCGGTGCTGTGAACATGCAATGAGGGCTACCGTTTTTGTGCTCACCAGTTGGCGCCACTGTAGATGTAGGTCCAGAAACCAGATCTCAAAATTCTTCTATGCTTATTTCTATAAAATCTATACGTTCTAATATACAAAAGGTATTTTAATGTCTAAATGTGCCATTTATCAACCTGTTTAATTTTGCATATATTTTAGTTGGCACTTATTTTAAACCAATAACATTTATTGAGCTATATCTATTGTTCACCATGATTAATAAAAGATGGACAAAGATTTACCATAAGTTACCATTATGAATAAGGAGTGAAAATTCCCGGTAAAAAAGTTTGAAAACCCCAAAACTTCTATGCGTTTGACATTTTGAAAGATTGAAAGACCTTCATCTACACTAGCGCCCCTAGCGGCGAAATTAAACGCGGTAGCCCTCATTAGTCCAAAGTAGTCTTTGGATAAATGTACACGTAGTCTGTTTGCTACTCGTATTCGATAAACCAGGTGTCAGCAAACCGCGACTTTCAGAGTTGCCATTGCGGTTCTTCTTGCTATCTAAAATTTTGGATTTTTATTTTTTCATCCACTTATAGCGTACTTAAGAAAATAAAGCAGTTGTAAGGTTTACCGCAATACACGGTAGTAAAAAGTCGAGGTCCGACGGATTATCGACTCTAACGACTGTTTACTATACGTGGTTAATTACCGTGTTTTGCGGTAAACCTAACAATTGCTTTGTTGTTTAAGTGGATGAGACAAAAAGAGAACACGAAAAACTATACATACCTAAGTAGACATTGCCCAAATGCTGTATAGTTAAAATCTGGATTATATTAATAATCCTTATCACTATCAGTTCACATGGAAATACAGTCATTGCATTGCATGTACACGCAATAAGAAGTGTATATTACATAAATATATGTATATTGCCTATTACACTGAGCGATCCATAAGTATCCAAATGGTTTTGATCAGAAGCGCAAGCAGAATTGCCGAGTAGTTCGCTTGCACAACGTGTATATGTTTGGCATACCGAACTAGGCTAAATTCGGATCTCAATTGACTTTCGTAAGTCGATGAATGAAACGCCAGCAACGGTAATGTTATAGCCGATTCCTTTACCATACAACTGAATACACGTAGCTAAAATAAACTAAAAATCTGACTTAGGCACCCAGTAATAACTCTCAAGACTTATTATACGAATCTAACGACAGCTTTACTTTAAAATCCGCCAAGCCGTTTGATTTGTTACAGTATCAGAAACTTGTTCGTCTACTTTTGACTAATAGAAAAAACCGGCCAAGTGCAAGTCGGACTCGCGCACTGAGGGTTCCGTACTTTTTAGTATTTGTTGTTATAGCGGCAACAGAAATACATCATCTGTGAAAATTTCAGCTATCACGGTTCATGAGATACAGCCTGGTGACAGACAGACAGACAGACGGACAGCGGAGTCTTAGTAATAGGGTCCCGTTTTTACCCTTTGGGTACGGAACCCTAAAAACATTCAGTGGAAGAAATAAAACGCATCTACACCAAGTAGGTAGGCCATGAAATTTTTTGAAATGAAAATATAAAACCATTAATCAGTAATGACACAAACATAATGTTATAATTATAAACCACATTGTACGAAGTAGGTTTATGGACGATTTCAACGATTAACAACAACAGATCATAATATTTACATTGTCAATAAATGCTAAAACTGTTTTATACGAAATTGTAAACTGGGGAAAACGACCTATGAATGTGTTATAAATGCTGCAGAATGCATATGGACGCAATAATGACAAGTAATGTTACACTACAAGTTATAATAATGTTAAATTCTGAAATAGCATTTATGTACAAATTGGAACCCGTCGCCGCGTCATGTCGTTGTGTTAGTTTCGAACCCGACCGCATACCACGTACTTCGCTCTGACGTCAGCGGTACTATTGATCTGCGGTCGGGCTTATGACATGTAGCTCGGCGACGCGTCGCCGCAACACGCCGCCACGACGCGTCGCTGAGCTCGACTTCATGTCGCTGGCTTCGTGTCGCTGGGTTCGAAATTTCGAATGGTATTTCATAGAAATATGTACATTAGAAACCAGTCGCGACGCGGCGACATGAAGTCGAGTCCAGCGACGCGTCGCCGTGTTTCCACTTGTACCTTAAAAAATATCAGTATTAATACCACGTGAAAGGCATAGCCACAGGGCATAGCCTGGTGTGGGGCCACAGGATATTGTCTAATGTTAATAAGGTTTTTTTCTTTTAAATAAATATTCTTATTCTTAATACTTAGCTTAAAGAAAATATTTTAAAGTTCATAGAAAACGCTAATGTAATTGGCAATAATGTACATACTGCCCAGAACTGATTAAAATAAATCTAATACTTAGTGCATTTTTAGAACAGGTAAGTCTAGGCTGGAATGGAACCATAACCGGCTGATGACGTAAAAGGATGTTTTCAGCGAGTCGGAGGCCGTCTGTTTATTGTCGGGGAACAGTTAGAGCTACCCAGACTGTTCCTATACGGTGCAGCTGTAAAAACACTCAAAATTACCCTACTTCTACACTCGCAACGCAATCACTGTACAATTGTATGCGAAAACCTGTCGGGCAACGCCTACGTAATTAGGTACAACACAGCTACTTGTGAAATAAAACAAAGAAAAGCACAAATAAATCAAGTTGTCAGCAAAACATGCATGAGCCAAAAGATGACAATTAAGGAATGCAACGTCGAAGTAGAGATAATGCTGGAATCGTTTTAGGAAATAATTTAGACTTTTATGTCTTCGATTCTTTACATTTTAAGACAAGAACTGTCGAAACAGAAATAGCTATAGCTTGGTTTCTACGTATTTAGCGGCAAAACTATAATTATTCAAACAATGATTAGAAATAAAATGTCTGATCCGCAACTCGCCAGCTCGTTCATAAGCTACTAAATCATTTAAAAATAAGTCCACGGCAGTGCTGCCGACTACCAATAAGTTACATAATAAGATGTAGTAAAATAAAAATACGAACCACCTAATCCAAGGCCAAGGAATTTTATAAGCTTTTCATTCGATATAAGACTTCCTGCCTTGTAATATTACCACATTACTGTAGGTAGGTATCTAAATACGATTACATATTTTGAAAAAATAAGTAAGTACATATTTTGCCTGCTGATAAGAAATCGTTGTCTCCATTTGTCCTGTTTCAGATGACCATTTACGTAAATAAGTTTTTGGAAAAAAAATCCTTTTTGGTACTAGCTTTTATCGCTGACTGTACTTTTTTTCCACAGGCAACTAACACTCATCGAGACAATTCTAAAAACCCCAAACACAATTAGGTTGCGTTGTTTTATCACAGAGTTCCTATGACCACCTCCTGTCTCCGTCATTAGATCAGCTCGATGGTACCATAATATTGCATTGTCACCCGACTTACATGCGTAGGCAAATTTTCAGCTTCATCGGAAACCGGGAAGATAGTTAAATTAGTTACCGTAGATTCCATTACATAGTTAGTTGATTCCATCATGAAGTTCCAGCCGGCCTAGCCAAGGTGACAATCGCTATCGCTTCGACAACGAAACGCTTTATGTCTCTCTATCACTCTTCCATATTAGTGTGACCGTGACAGTTGCGTTTCGATCGCTACGGGGCGTAAGCGATTGGCATGTTGGCTACGCGGCCTGTTCATATCTTCCGGCTCAATCATCAGATCAGTTCGACAGTACCATATTATTGTAATGTCATCAGAACTACATACAGCTGCTAATTTTCATGACATCCTTGGAAGATGGTTAAATTAGTTACCTTAGATTCCATTACATAGTTAGTTACATCAAAGAAAGATATAACTCCGTAATAGATGTATACAGTCTAAGGAAAAAACGTGCCTCGAAAATCAAGAAAATTTGATTCTCGTTCAGAGGGCGCTACTAGCTTTGGCTTACTGTCGTATAGATGGCGTTGACGGTTTCGTTTGTTATTTAATAATTTTAACGCATATCAGTGAAAGAACATGGGTCAAAATCATAAAAATAATTAATGCAAATAAAAAAAATCATTTATCAATATTTAAATACATTTTATCGTATTTTTATAAATATTTATTTTTAGTTTTAAAGTGTGTCGACAGATGGCAGTGAATTTACTGGGGTTAGAAAATTTACTATGACAGTACCGCTCTAGTATAAGTTACTCTATGGTTACATACAGGTCGACCTAATAAAAGCGTGTTAAAAACCGGACAAGTGCGAGTCGGACTCGCCCACCGAGGGTTCCGTACTTTTTAGTATATGTTGATATGGCGGCAACAGAAATACATCATATGTGAAAATTTCAACTGTCTAGCTATCACGGTTCATGAGATACAGCCTGGTGACAGACAGACGGACAGACGGACATTGGAGTCTTAGTAATAGGGTCCCGTTTTTATCCTTTGGGTACGGAACCCTAAAAAAAATCAGTAAAGATACAGTAAAAATCAGTAAAAAAATCAGTACCTATAATATCCCTCAGTTTCTCTAGGCCCTAGAGAAATCCTATGATCTCTATCCAATCCTGGTATGTTAGTTAGTTAGTTAGTTATGCTGGGCATTTTCCGCAAATCGACATCCAATGTGCCTATTTTGCGTGAAACGAGGTAGCGCTACTCTAACCACCCCAGCTCCTCCACGACGCCTTGCAAAGTCTTCAGGTTGCTAGTTGCCTCTTTTAGTGTGCATGGATTACCTAGGTATTTGCTCCTATATACTTCTACCTGTTTACAGTCTAGGAGAATATGTTTTGTTGTTTCTTCTTCTTCCATGCACGCTCTGCACATGGGGCTGTCAGTTTTACCCATATTATGTAGGTGTTTGTTTAGTGTGTTATGTCCTGTTATTAATCCTACTATTTTACGTAGTTGGCTTCTTGGTGTTTTCAGTAATATTTTGGTAAGCTTGTGGTTCAGTTCCGGTAGAATTTCTTTGGTTTGCCTGCATGTCTTCAATTCACTCCAGTACTTGTTGTGCAGTTGTATGTGATGTTGTTCTAGCTGGTTGTGTATGTAGGATATTGGTAGAGGCATAATTGGCTCGAGTCCATATGCCGGTGTTTCTGAACCTTTCCTGGCCAGTTCATTCGCTGCATCCTTTCCTCTTGATCCACTATGCCCCTTTATCCATTGTACTGTTACTTTGTTGCCTTCTTTGCTCACTTCAGTGAGGCTCCGATGGCATTCAAGTATAAGCTCTGAGGTAAGTTTGTCGCTGCATAGCGCTTGCAGTACCGATTTACTGTCTGACAGTATTAGTATGGTTTCGTATTTCACTTGTCGTCTTGTAATAGCATTGCAAGCTTCTATTATTCCTACACATTCAGCTTTAAAAGGCCGTATTGTACCAAGGGGTTTTGTGATGTGTATGTTCAGGTCCTCTGAGAAGACACCACATCCTGTCCCTTCGTTTGTTTTTTTCCTCCTGGTCTGATGATAAGAATAGAAAATAGTAAAGAAGAATTCCTAAAAAAATATACATAAAACATAAAATCACGACGAATTGAAAACAAAAGGAGTACCATGTTTGACGTCGGTGAAACTAAGGTCAAATAAAATCCATTTTTTATGAGGATTAGGTACAGTGAAGCGCAGCAATAAATAATGTGACGCTCGCATAAGCAAGCCAAAGCAGTTTGGTATTTTCATCGGCCGCCGCCGAGCTCGGACAGGGAACATTATTTTAGAAATCGGACAGCTACTACTTTTTATTAACTGGGAATAAAATTTAAATAGCCTAGTCATTTTAATTTTATAAGTCTCTTACAAAATTCTTAACTATGGCATCTAGCTGCCACTTAAAAGTTCCTGGAGTTCAATTGCTAACAGATAAATTTTTCGAGCGTGCGATGTAAATATTCTATGGGGCGAAATAAAGCCAAATAGAATAGTTAGGAAATGAGGCATTAGTAGAAAATAAATACGATTGAAGTAATAAAAAACTGCTTCCCACGTAATGCAGTTACATTTTCAGGAATTCATTAAAATTTTAAACAGATCTAGTTGTTATTTTTTTTTTTTTTTTTTTTTTTTTTTTTTTTTTTTTTTTTTTTTTTTTTTTTTTGGGAAACATACAGCACATAATAATACAATAAGGTAAAAGATATAGTAAGAACATAGGCCAAAAGAGTTTCCACTTATAGTTAATACAAAATTCCTTTGCTCCAAAAAAAAAGAACAATTATTAGGTATTTTGAATTTAAAGTTGAATTTAACAATAACATTGAGTAATAATAACAAGCATAATTTAGAATTTGGAAAATAACAAGCACAATTTTCAATTTAGAATTTGAAATCAAATAGGTACAATTACAATAACAATCATAACAATACAACACAAGATTACAATTTTATTACTAGCTACGAGTTAACGAAATTTGCCATCTATTATATTTTTTTATTTTGTTTGATGACAGAAACAAATCTATTACACCTATGCTGGAACAAATCAATGTGTGAATGTTGTTAATTTATATTCGTGATCTTTTAGTTCTATTATTTAGTTAGTTTATTATTAGTTATTATTATTAGTTCTAATAGTCATGGTCTTAAATGCACAGGACTAAATTAGACATAATGTATTATACAAGTAAAATTACCATTTACTAGTAATCATTAGGTACATACATCAACTCTTCACTACATAGTATAAAATAAAGTCGCTTTCCGCTGTCTGTCTGTCTCTATGTATGCTTAGATCTTTAAAACTACGCAACGGATTTTGATGCGGTTTTCACCTATCAATAAAGTAATTCTTGAGGAAGGTTTTAGTGTATAATCTGTAAAGGTTTTGTGTAACCCGTGCGAAACCGCGGCGGGTCGCTAGTTTTCTATAATACTTAGAACTTTTATAAGAATATTTTGTTTTTAAATAACAACACTTTCATTAATTTTCATAATAGACTTAAGAATTTATATCGCTTAATTTGTTGAAGTTTGTACAAGAAAACTATGTAACGCCATAAATAATCCAACCACAGACCAATGATAACAATCAGATTTTGTACTAAACATGTACAAACGATCTGTGACAATTAGACGAGACTTTATGTTAGTTCTATTCTCATACCCAAAGATAGATATAACTGCGTAATAGATAGATACAGTCTAAGGAAAAAACGTGCCTTGAAAATCACGAAAATTTGATTCTCGATCAGAGGGCGCCACTAGTTTTGGCCTACTCTCGTATAGAGGGCGCTGACGGCTTCGTTTGTTATTTATAATTTTAACGCACATCAGTGAAAGAACATGGGTCATAATCATATAAAAATAATTAATACAAAGAAAAAAATCATTTATCCATATTTAAATACATTTTAACGTATTTTTATAAATCTTCATTTGTAGTTTTAAAGTATGTCGATAGATGGCAGTGAATTTACAGCGGTTACAAAATTTACTATGACAGTACCGCTCTATCTTATTATATCCTCTTTGCTCATACCGAAGTTCTGTTTCTCCGTGGGTATAGGAATTCAAAATAAAATTTTGAATGTTCAACAAAGCAAGCTCGAGTAACCTTGGCGTGGCTGGCCTAGGCCCGAGGACAATTATGTGAGCGCGATAATACCGGCAAAAGATTAATTTGAATTTATAGTCATTGGCAACAGAGCAGAACTCACACTAGACAATTAACTGAAACACTTGTAATGTGTCTCGCGGAGACAGTATGATATAACTTTCACAGCTATACAGCCACGATCATTTCTTTGGCAACGTTGACCATACTGTTGCAAAGTATAATATGCCTGATTAAACAACATTTATCGAAGACATTTCCAGGTTAACCAATTGGCTAAACATCTGCATTACAGAACATAATGATATAAACAAAATTAACAACACCCGAAATATTTGCCTCAAATATACTAATCAAACAAGCAATTTCAGGAGAACACGCCATTAAACTTTCAAAATTTACGGGCAATCAATCAGTATAGACAAGGTAATTTAAGAGGCAATAAGGTTGTGTTATGGCTAAACAGTTCCATCGCGTCGGCCGGGGCTTGCACGTGAGTCCCATTCATCCGTCATGTTCCACGTGCCGTGGTCCGCGCGCTGGCAGCGCGCCGCGTTACGATTTCATGATCGGTTCCATGGGACATTTCTATATGATGTCCACTTTTTGACTACTAAAGTGAAATATAAATTTCTATAAGACCTTTTAAGAGTCAGACAGTAATACCGTATATAAGATTCACTATCAAAGCGATCAAATATAAATAGGTACTGCCTGAAAAAACTAGCTCTTGGCCGGCGCTGCGCTGAACGCAACTACTCGGCCACGCGAATAACAGACGAGCAAAACGAGCTCTGTTTTAGGTCAACGTTGAACAAATACCAAACGGGTCGTCCGGACGCTTCCGTGGTCTATTTCTGTTCTGCATTAAACGACGGCTGGCGAGGACTGCGGTGCGACTTTCGCGACGTGTGCGCCGAGTCGATCGCTGCCGGTCTTTCTCGTTTTATTGCATTTTCGTTCTACATACCCACTTTGAAATCATAACAATCAAACATTGAACCATCAAAATGAGAAAACAACTATTAGTAATTACTCCACGTAACCTTTCGCGTATCATAAAATCCATCCATACTAATATTATAAATGCGAGTGCGTCTGTCGGTTTGTTTGTCTGTCTGCATGTTACCTCTTCACGCTTAAACCGCTGAACCGATTTAGTTGAAATTTGGTATAGAGATAGTTTGAGTCCCGGGGAAGGACGTAGGGTAGCTTTTATTCCAGAAGTCACCCTTTAAGGGGGTGAAAAGGGGGGGAGGTGGAAGTTTGTATGGGGAATCGATAAAAAGCAGATTGGATAAAAAATAAGCTACCTAAATTACTAACTCCACGCAGACGAAGTCGCGGGCAAAAGCTAGTAATAAATATATATGAGTAAGTTGTAAAATTTTATGTAAAATTAAAGAAAGCTACCGCAGTATGATGGATTGAATGTTAGATTGAAAGCATATTGCGGAAGCAATCTCAGCATTTTGCGGAGTAGTGCCGAGTGCGATCGGTCGTCGTCTCCACTATATTCTAAATAAGGAGCAAAAGTTCAACGGCCGCCTCAGCCGACTAGGAAGAAAATTTCGAGATGTCTCTACTGATTTACATGTCCACCTTAAATAGATCATTGCCCCAAAAAGGAAGGATTAAGGGATTTCCTCTAAGCGCGAGACTAGACTTTGCTCTAGGTTCACGAGATGCTTTCGTCATCATTGATTGTGATAATAACTTTATAGTGTTTTCTATTCCGGAAACTTACTTTTTATACGCTGGTCTGGCACACTAACTGTCACTTCCCTTTATTTTATGTCTCAGATCAAATATAAATAAACCCAAAACAAGATCAACATCCTGGAAGAGTAAAACTCTTTTTTAAATGAAGCGGATTATCTTCAGACAGGTCGTTTGCATTTTGAACTCTTGCAAGAAGAACTCATAATAAATCAATCATCACGTTCGTCTATTATTGTCGAAACAAGGACCAGTGCTATGGACCATTAGTAATTAACTAGGTCACCATATACCTGCCTACCTGAGCTGGATTCAGTAAGGTCCTAAGTACAATACGTCTGACAGAAAAAAAGTATGAAAGTGGAATGCGTAGAAGACCACTTTACTTCGACGAGAAGATAGCGACGCGACGCGTGACGTAGCTGTTGGCAACCGTTGGGGTGTGAGACAGGAATTGCGTAAAGGTGTCGTGAACACTTCATTCGAGACTCACTGAGAACTTTTCACGACAACGAAAGTACAGAAATACCATTAGCGTCCGTCAACAATGTCAGAAATAACTCGCAATAGTCACAGCTTACTAATCCACTGGGCGGAGTCTGTTTGTTTATTGACGAGGATGACGATGCGCTAGTAACCTTAAAACAGTCATAAACGAAGTACATGAAAAGACGCTTAAATCCACTGATAGTTAGCAGTTATTAGCCCAGTCTGCAGTAGGTATAATAGAAATCATATTTACGAACTTACTTTAAAAAACGGCTGCAGTTGAATGACGCATGCTTGTTCTTGATATGCGACGAAATGAGGAAAGCTTCAAGCAAGAGTGAGCCGAATAATTGAACAAACTACGAAACCTAAACGTGGAAAAAATCTTGGACTCGCTCCAAGCAGCTGATTGATGAGGATGGTCATTTCGTACACGGCCAATCCCGAGTTTTTTTCTTATTATTTAGCGGAGTAGTGGACGAGTCTATTTCTGTGACGCGAAAAACAAGCCACCACAAAATACGCCAAAATATTTTACACAAAATTTTGTCGTAGGTGTTTTGCGCACCACGTGTAAATATATGTTCGGTAACTAAAAGTGGATTTTATCCAAATATAGAAGAGGAAACTTAGAATATAAATTGATAGGTGATAGGTATGTTAGATTTTTTTTTGTAAAATATGTAGATAAAAACCTGCAAGTAACGATTTTACGGACAAATATCGCTAGTAAAACCTGAGATACTACGTTAAATCGACACCATTATGCCAACCGCAATCTACATTTATGTATGGAAACAATTTTACATATGTAATTTTTGGACTATGTGTTGATATAATTGACCATTTTCATAAAGTAACTATTATTTTATTATTTAATAATGATGCTGTTCGTTGCGATCGTCAAAATATTTTATTGACTTTTTCTGCCTTTTAGAAATCTTAACTTTATGGACTGTTGAAGTTTACCGGAGCATGAAGTATAATTACTTTTAGGGTTCCGTACCAAAGGGTAAAAACGGGACCCTATTACTAAGACTCTGCTGTCCGTCTGTCTGTCACCAGGCTGTATCTCATGAACCGTGATATTTTCACAGATGATGTATTTCTGTTGCCGCTACAACAACAAATACTAAAAAGTACGGAACCCTCGGTGGGCGAGCCCGACTTGCAGTTTTCCGGTTTTTTTTTTAATATAGCTTAAAGACAACGCGTCAATCTAGTCTTGATTACATTAACATGGTATAAAGAGCCCTATGCCCTCCTACCCTATGGCATTTTATCAGCCTCTAACGGCTTACCAATTTAAATACGTTATTCCTTTTCATAGTGAGACTTATAATGTCCGGGGGGAGGGGGGTAGGGGGGGTAATCACGGTCTCTATCCCGGTCAATATAAGTCTATTGAAAATTCCTCATAGCTTTCATATTCATTAAGGTTATTCGGTATAAATTTATCAAATTCGGCAACTTCTACTTCTAATCCACTTCTACTTCTAGGGTCGGCAACGCGCGTGTAAAATCTCCGGTGTTGCAAGCGTCCATAGGCTACGGTAACTGCTTACCATCAGGCGGGCCGTATGCTTGATTGCCACCGACGTGGTATAAAAAAAACCAATACTGAAAGGCTATACTTAAAACGTGAAAGGAAGTAATGGATCATTTAATTGTACGCTTGCAATGCAGACGTGGGGGTGCGCCCAATGTGCTTACTGAGTACTGACTAGATAAATCTAAATGCTCCACATTTTGCGAACGTTACCGTGCTGCAAAATTGAGAAGAAATAAAAAAGGTCTACCAGCTTTTTTCGTAAATTCGTTTCGTTTCTAAGCTTGTTTCATTTTTGCGTTTGTTGCTTAGTCGATAGATTCCTATGTGTAAAAGACACGTTTAACTATAGAATGTATGTATGCCGGAAAACTTTATTAAAATAGTCCTGTTCAGTCCTGCTTTCCTCACTGACATGACTTGAGAGACTAATTAGTTATAGGAAAGTTGACATCAAATAGTTGTTATGAAAATGTCGCCCCATGAAAGTTTACATACTCCGGTACTTAAAAGTAATAAGTATGTACCAGAATTTCATAATATGTAAACTTCCCGATCTGACAGTTGACTGTCTGTTGTTAGGTATAAGTTATAATTACAGTGTACATCGGGCATTAACAAAGTTTGTCATGAAATATGCCGAATTCCCTTGTCAACGAGTTTGTATATAGGTACCTATATTGAATCTTCTGCGTATGACCACTTTAGTTTCTGTCTACCTGACTGATGACACCAAGCCAGCAAGACGCAGCTCATGGGGACCTTCAACGCGTATTATTATTGGTAATGTCCCATCTTCAGTCGATTTGGAAGGACGAAGCAAAAGTAGTTGGTACATTAGGTACCAATTTGTTGTTTATTTTTATATAGTGTCTATTGTTATATGCGTGTAACGCGTGTTGTCTTATTTCGAGCGTAACTAATTAGTGTTTGTCCCAGACTTACCAGAATTATTGTGAATTTGCCAAACATTTAGCCGGTCAGAAAAGAGGAACGTGAAGGTTAATTACCTGCAAATATAAAACAAAAAATAAATACAAATTAGACCCAAAGCTTAACATAAGAATAGGCCTTGCTTTTATAATACATACGACCGGTCTGACCTAGTGGGTAGTGACCATGCCTGTGAAGCCGATGGTCCTGGGTTCGAATCCCGGTAAGGGCATTTATTTGTGTGGTGAACACAAATATTTGTTCCTGAGTCATGGGTGTTTTCTATGTATACAGGGTGGAAAGGCACGACGATCCTTTCCACAAAAGGGGGATTGTTTGGATTTAGTACTGTATTTCCTCTATAAAGAAACTAGGCTCATATTCGTAACCGTTTTGAAGTTATAGGCAGTTAACTTTTAATGCAAAATACTGCAAGTGACAACCCTCATTAGGTTCAGTAACATATATGGTTATATCCTCTTTGCTTAGAACTACTAATATCTGTGACCCAAAGACATTTCAGTGCAGGTGACAGATTTGACGTGCGGTCTGCAGCCGCAGTTGCAATAATACACTAAATACGCAAAAACGGCCCTGCTACGTGCAGTCGGCCTTGTCATTAATTTTACTATGAAAATTGACAATAACACCGACGTGTCGGAGCAGTAGTGCAGCTGCGGTCGGGAAAACGTTAAAATCACCATACGTGCAGTCGATATAGTCATTCATTTTACTATGGAAATTGACAATAACACCGACGCGTCCAGGCCGCTGCAGTTGTGTCGGAGCAGTAATGCAGCTGCGGTTGGAAATGGACTGTCATATTTACTTGTGATAAAACCGTGACGCAAATAAATTGCAAATTACGCGAAAAATCCTATTTTCATAATGCCCTTGGGAGCCCGCGATTACCAAAATTTGCTTATGTTATACGGGGAGAGTAATTATAATGACGCAGAGACGTTACGATGCTACACACAAAGATATCCTCCATGTAGATAGTACGTAGTAATAGTAGGGTTGTCACTAAGAAGAAGATTAATTAATTAATTAACCGCCTTCATTTTAATATTTTTACTAATTGTTCGTAACAAAAATTTAAACATTACGAATCGATTCTCCATCACTTAAACTAACCCCCCTTTGCGAGAAGGATCGTCGTGTCTTTCCACCCTGTATAAGTATGTTTTATCTATATAAGAATGTATATCGTCGCCTAGCACCCATAGGCTTTGCTTAGTTTGGGGCTAGGTTGATCTGTGTAAGATGTCCCCTAATATTTATTTATTTATAAAAATTATCTAACCATTATAGTAGATATTGTAAAAAAAAATATTGTAGAGTGGGAGGTGTGACTGAGGATATTATCCCATTTATGTTACTACGAGTAGTACGTCCAATTCGTCCAAGGCATATAGTGGACCTTTTCATCTGAATGAAACTTGGTTGACCTGACATCGGCATTTCTAATTTCCATCGTCGACGCGGAATGCGAAGGAATCTTTATAAAACCATATTCTAATCTAATCATGGAAAATTAAGATTATAAACATTATGTACATGTAATTATGTAGTTGCCCTTTTTAAAAAAAAACAGTGGACATCCTCTTTTTTGAAGAAGAAATACGTATAAGTAATTTCATTCTGTAACAAGTGACGAACAAGTGTAACAAGTGAAGTGAAGTGAGTGAGAGTATTATATAATTTATTTATATTTATTTAACTGACGTTTCGCCGACTAGCTCGAGCACAATTGTATTCAGTTGATGACAACGTAATCACAGTTGTCCCTTCGTTAATCAGTGTGATTAATTGTTTGTACTTTACAATATTTACAGTACACAAAATCTCGCCTCTTGGGATTCCAGACATTTATTTTAGATTCTGCTTCGGAATCTTGCGGACTCTGGGCTATGAAGCAATAAGGTAGATGAAATATTGTCTTCGGTTACCGCAATAGTTACTCATGAAATAAAACTATGAAAACGGATTATATCGCGTATATTGAATTTATAATACATCCCGACGTTTCGAACCCTTTACAGCGTTCGTGGTCAACGGGTGACTGAGAAAAATTACAAAGTGCAAAAATACCCACATACTAAAAATAATGAACAATCATAGACTATAAACTTTAAGGCTGGTTGTACATGCAAAATCGGTTCATAAGGCTAGCAATTATTTTCAAGTAAAGATATATATATATATATATATACGCGATAAAAAAACTATGCCGGCTCCAACCCTACACCACGGACCCGAGAAGATTTAATTCCCTCCTAAATTGTAGGAGGGTATCCCAATATGGGACCGGCTACAAACTCGGCGGGACACATCTTTTCAAAACATATTATACTCAGAATGTCCAACATCATCCAACACTAAGGTCTCACAGTCTATATCTCGCTTGCTCCTTTATCAGATGGACTACAGGATCCCAAGCTGGTGGTAGAGGAAAGCCATCTTCCCTATTAAAGTTTGGATATTTCTTAATCTCAATGGCCTCGCGCAGCATTCTGGGGATGTAACGCTTCTCCTAGATGAATCCATTCGCGGCATATTTGCTAGATCTGGACGCACTTATTTATATGTGATGATATCACCGGAAAAACGCTAAGACATGAGTTTGAGACAGATGTTAATTTGGGAATCTGCACCCCCCGAAACTAGAAAAGGACTACTATGGCGCCTATTACGAAAAAGTAACTTTCCGGTATTATCTGGAATTCGTTTGTCTGTTATTGAGTTACACGACATAATGGCAAACGTATCGTCCATTTTTCGGTTTTTCACTATGAGTTGTCTGAAAATAAACGCATTTTATTCTATTTTTTTTTATCTTGGAAAGTTTGCGTGTTAGCGACATGACTACTTACACAAAGCTGATTAAGCTTAATATTGTCATGTTTTATTTAGGGCTCGATTTTATCTTAATATCTAGGTATCAGTGAAGCTGCTAGGCCGTGTTTGGTATCGTTTTCGTATAAATCGGGGGTGCTGAATTAATTTATGTTATCACACTGCCACCATTCCAAAGTAAAAACAAAAATGTTTTTTTTTTTTTTAACTCCTCTTCACGCTTAAACAGCCCAGCTGTTGGCGTGAATATAGGCTGAATTACGGTTGTATAGTAGAGTTTACATGTATGATACGTGACAGTAAAATTGATTATCGATCTCCTGTGTCAACTGACAGACGCAAATAGACAATACGCGGTAAACAAGCAGGACTAGCGCCGGCACCGCTGCCCACGCGCATCGCGTTTGTCTGCGCGCAAATGAGCCCTAAAGATATTTTAAATTTTAACGCGCTTAATAACCGAAAAGCATGCTGCTAATCGTAGGAATTTAAAAACTCTTTTAACCATTCAAGTGACGGTCAACCTATGATAGATACATCCATTCGCGGCATATTTGCTAGATCTGGACGCACTTATTTATATGTGAAGATATCACCGGAAAAACGCTAAGACATGAGTTTGAGACAGATGTTAATTTGGGAATCTGCACCCCCCGAAACTAGAAAAGGACTACCATGGCGCCTATTACGAAAAAGTAACTTGCCGGTATTATATGGAATTCGTTTGTCTGTTATTGAGTTACACTTTAAACTTTTAACCATTCAAGTGGCGGTCAACCTGTGAATGGTCGGATCGAAAAGCAGTAAACTGGCGGCCCACTACTCACGGGTGGATGCGATAACCAGTAAACTGTCGGCCCCCAGTGAGTGGCTAATGAGGTGTTGCCGTATTTAGAGGTGAAATTGAAGGCATTTTTAAGTATAGTTACGCTCTTCTAGCGCCCAAAATGGGTAGCAAGTTAGACAATGATAACATACCGTAAGAAACACAAAGACACTTGGTATCAAATTTGTTGGCGTGGACCATGTGCCTCCAATCATCAATTTGTTTTATGGTGGTAGTCATTTTTAGCAAGGAAACTGGAAAACTATCATTCTTCCGGAGTTTGATTAGGTCTGGCCAAATGAAACATTATAATAATTTAATTGCTTTATTCAATTAGCCTATTTAACGCTGATTCTAACAATATGTGATTTAATATATACTTTAAAACAGAAAGTTTAAATCGACGATTTTGTAAAATTCTCTTAATCTGCGCTGAATCGGAGCCCCGCCACTTAACTGCTTTTGCGCAAATCCGCGGCGCCACTTGACTACTTTTCGCGTTTTCGCTGTGGATTTGATGAAGATTTTTAAGCGAGTTAATAAAGTGAAGGGGTTCCTATCATAAGAAATAAATTTAAACTTAATGAAAATAATGTTTCTTACACATTTACCAACTAAAAAGGGACTTATGGTGTATTTACCTATTAAACAAATTATAATTTTCCATGTTTCGGACGTATCTAAAATTATTTGTACAATTTCCATTCTGACATCAAATCCCCATTCTATAAATCAAGATACTTTTACCTAAATTAATTAAAAATACTCTCTAGAAATACTATAAAAGTTTATACTTAGTCATGTTTTTTAAATACACATGTATTTTACTGTCCTCGTATTCGAAATGAAGTGTATAACTCAAGTGAAAGGCACCATTTCAGTCTCGGACTATTGGCGCTCTGAGTGCCTTTCATCCCTTGGTGAACAATCTACTATTTATGCCTAAGGCCTAAGTCATTAATTAGTCAACATATTTATCTTATCACTATTATTACAAGAAGGCTTAAAATCACTTTCTTTTAACCGACTTCAAAAAAGGAGGAGGGTATCAATTCGACCGTATTTTTTTGTATGTATGTTACCTCAAAACTCCGTCATTACAACCGATTTGGAAAATTATTTTTTTGTTTGAATGTATTGTATACAGTCATTAGTTGGTCCCGTTTTTGTCCAAACTTAGTTGTAATGACGGGATACATACGGAATTCAGGGAACTCCTCAAATCATAGGCATACATATAGCGATTTTAGTATTTTCATCAACAAACCATGCATTTTCATCCAAAACAGTGCCATTTGATTAAGTGGAACTGCTGATGATGACTAGAACGGGACTCTTTAACAACGCATATTTCACTTTACGTATTCAAGTAAGTTCTGAAGGAACATTTGTGTTAAGGTCTAGTTCTGATGATGGGTTCCATGAGTTTGAACTCCTCAAATCTTGATGGCTTCAGATCCAGAGCTTAAAACTTGGAACTCACCCAAAGCGCATAAATGTTTAGGGACATGACAGTTTGGCCAGACAGGAACGAGTCTAGCGAGATGTATCACTCGTAAGAAAAACTAAAAATGGATAAGTAAAATTATTCTTTAAAAAAAAAGTTAAACCGACTTCAAAAAAAAATAGAATAACATATTACCAGTTTTATATGCGCCAGCTACTGATGCTAAGTCGGTGCCAAGCCAAATAGTTACAATACTGGTTCTTTCTTTATTTTAGAACTACACCAGGGTTGGCTTTCGGGTTGACGGCATGTTGACGCTTTTATGATCTGGTTTAGAATAGAATAGAATAGAATAAAATAATTATTATTCAGGCAACACATCATTATTACATTACAAAGATACATTAACAACAACAAGAAAAAAAAACTAAAGTGAAAAGTGAAAAATACAAAACTAACTGATAAGGATGTGAGGCTGAAATGGTCTCCACTCAGCAATGCAGTTGGCACGACTAAGCGTTGTCAACGGCGCTGGTTTTCTGTGGAGCCAGGAGGAGGTGGAGGTGTGCGGAACGGCATACTGCGCGACTTGTGTATCAGGTTATAATAAATAAACATTTGTCAATAGTAAATATGAAATATAAATACTTGTATATTACGGCAAAGGTACACAGATTATACATATAAATTCATTAAATTGCGGTAACTAGAAATCGACTTGGGGGTTAATAATATTTAGGAACTGGAGCTATGTAGATTGTAGAATGATGCCCTTAGGCAGCAATACCTTGTTGAGCTATTAGGTGTGTTTTCAGTTTAGACTTGAACCTACTAACAGTCATGCTATTCCAAATAGGAGGTGGAAGCGTAACGAAAACTGCCACGAAATGCAGCGGTATTGTGCCTTGGGCAAACCAGTCGGGGAACACGTCTAATACGAGGACGATACGACGGTTTGGCACCGACTTCACACGTATCAGTAGCCAGCTGGCTAACTTTAGCCAGCGCATATAATACGCGATGATATTTTATTTTATCCTTTTTGAAGTCGGTTTTACTTTTTTTAGGGCTCCGTACCCAAAGGGTAAAAACGGGACCGTATTACTAAGAGTCCTCTGTCCGTCTGTCTGTCACCAGGCTGTATCTCATGAACCGTGATAGCTAGACAGCTGAAATTTTCACAGATGATGTATTTCTGTTGCCGCTATAACAACAAATACTAAAAAGTACGGAACCCTCGGTCGACTCTAAAAAACTGGACAATTTTTAGTTTAATTTGTTTAATGTATTTCATCATTTGTACATGCAACAGAATGACTCATGCATTAGTTAATACGGCCGGTACAACTTTCCTTATATCAACCAAGAGCAAAACTAAATTTCACGCTGCATGCAATAACCATCTGTAATCACACGATAATGTATTCCAAACATGAGCGTAAATTGGTTTAACAATGCTCGCCATACAAATCAGCTTGTCACTTACGATTTACCTGTATCGCTTTATAGGTCAGGCGGCTAAAGTTGGTTAATCTCTGAACTGACAATTATTTTCGAGCGACGGCGCACCGCGATCACCGTATCGACAAGCCAAAAGGATCGGCCATTCTGGCGGTGTACCAAGGAACGCAATAGCCAGCCTAACTAATGTACATTTCGCGACCCAAGTTGGCATTTTGTCCAATGACTCTGACATCCGACTAATCTGCTAGACCTGCTTGGCTTTAGATGTGACATAATTCCTTTACAAGCTAATCGTAGATAACATAATACCTATGATAAAATGGACGATGCCGATGTGTCCACGTCAATTCCTTTATTTTTACATGTGGGGCTATATATAAATCAAAAAACCGGACAAGTGCGAGTCGGACTCGCTCGCCGAGGGTTCCGTACTTTTTCGTATTCGTTGTTATAGCGGCAACAGAAATACATCATCTGTGAAAATTTCAACTGTCTAGCTATCGCGGCTCATGAGATACAGCCTGGTGACAGACGGACAACCGGACAGTGGAGTCTTAGTACTAGGATCCCCTTTTTACCCTTTGGGCACGGAACCCCGACAATAAAGGAAAAGTACTATGACAGTGTAGAGGTGCAGTGAAATTTGCAAAACAACAATGAAAATTACTTATTTTGGTTGTGAGGCACTGGCAAATTATGGCATTTATGCCCACGATATTTTCTATCAAGTATTTTAAGTAATTATTGTTATGAAGGCTGTAGAGAAAAGCATTAAAGAATTAAAGTTTGAAAGAGCCACTTGCATTTTTCGGAAGTTCCTAAATTATCAGCTCAATTCAATCCCCTAAACCTCAATATTGCCTTTCAAATACTTACTAAATAAGTTCGAAATTTATTCGGTAACTAAGTACATGGAGTTATCGAATTAATTAACCCAATTTCACTTTCATGAATACCTATCGTGATTGCTATTGCTAATTGCATATTTCCCATTTCATATTTATTTGTGCAACGGCTAACCTAACTCATATTAATACGAGGAGCAAGTAGCCATTAAATCAAAATACGTCACAATTACACGCGTATGTCGCACATTAAACTATTTTATTACAATGTTGCCGGAGCGGAATGCCTTGTTGATTTTGGACGTGTTCTCGAGACAGGTGTATGCATTACTGTTATTTAAAGTCGTAAGATGTAGCTACGAAATAAGAAGATCCATTTAACTTTGTATGTACTGTAATATACCAGAGGATAAAACGCAAGAATTTTGTTTTTTCACCGTCTATATAGTTTTCTTCAACGGTTTCAGTTATTATTATTACCAAAACAAATAATATACTAATCACCCAGCGATTGATAATAAACATAGATGAAGAACTAGCGCTGCAAAATGACCCCACACATTTTGTGCCGCGGTGGGTGGTGCGTAAAATATTGTGCCTCTGAGCTGTTTAGTTCGCAAATGGCGGCCTGTTATCACAGTCGTAGTAAGAAGTATTAAGACTTTTTCTTTAAGGAAAAAATATGCCTTATTGTGCGGTTAAATGATGTGCTCGCCGTTCCAACAAATACTGATAATATGATACTAATTTTATAATAGACCAATAGTATTTCGGGTCTGTGTAAATTGACCAATCATCTTCTTCTTGTTGTGCCATATCCTCAGCGGATGTCGGCGACCATCTTACGGAACTTGGTTCTATCCTGTGCCAGTCTAGACAAACTGGCAGTGTCATTAATATTGGACCAGCTTTTAATGTTGTCTATCCAGGTTAGCTTTCTCCTTCCTCTGCTCCTTTTGCCGTCGATTTTCCCTTCCAAGATGTTACGAATTATGTTATACTTGTCGTGTCTATAGATATGTCCAAAATATGAGGTTTTTCCTTGTCTTTACGGTGGTCAATAGTTCAAGTTTTTTGTTCATTCTATTCAGAACTTCAATGTTTGAAATTTTGTCTCTCAAGGAATTTTTTAACATTCTTCGGTATGCATTCCACATTTCGAATGCATTGATCTTAGCCTCCATAGTCTTTTTAATGGTCCACCCTTCGACACCATAGAGAAATATCGACAGCACGTAGCATTTGACCATGCGCAATCGTAAGTTTAAGTTAATATCCTTATTTGTGTAAAGTTTCTTCATTTTCATGAACGTACTTCTGGCAATTTCTATTCTGATGCGTATTTATTTTTCTGGATCCCATTTCTCACTAAGTGAGCTACCCAAATATTTATAAAATTTAACCCATTCTATTATATTACCGTTTATAATCAATGAGGTAGGTTCAGTTACATTCTTACCCACAATCATGCATTTGGTCTTCGCTATATTCATTTTGAGGCCGTATTCTTCTACTACAGAGTTGAGACGATCTAGTAGCTGCTGAAGTTCGTCCATTGAGTGGGCAAGAATAACGGTGTCATCGGCATATCTGAGGTTGTTAACTGTCGTTCTGTTGACTATGATACCAGTTTCCACGTTTTCGAAAGCTTCTTGAAATATAGATTCTGAATAAAGGTTGAACAACAGCGGTGACAAAATACAACCTTGTCTTACACCTTTTAGGATATTGAGGTCGCTCGTGCTTGATGTTCCTACTTTTATGTTGGCTGTTTGATTCCAGTACAGGTTCCTGATGATTCTTTGATCCTTGCCAATCATCATCTTGGCAAAAAAAACGCATACCTAAACTTTGACTTTGCAATTGGTCCGCTGGTGGGCATGCGTATTTTAATTTTGTTTAAGCTGACATTTTCTTTAAAGTTCCATGTTTTTTGGTTCGCTGTAATCAACAAATAAGAAGCTCCAAATTACATGCAAATAAATCGAACACGCATATTCTGATTTTAATAACAAGCCTGGAATTAGATTTGGATCAGATATGGATCCGGGTGCCTAGCCAAGATGCCAATCGCTTGCGCTCCGTAGCGAACCAACGCAACTGTCTCTGTTGCACTAACATGGAAGAGTGATAGAGAGAGATTGACGTATGGTTTGCCACGGTCGCTAATACGGAGCGAACACAGAATACGCCTGAAAGATTCGACACATTCGACAATTCAACCATATCGGCTAATTATAGATATAGTAATTTTCTATGCAACACTTGCTTTCGCGATTTAAGGTTTAATCCTAGTCATTTCGTGTCCTTCAATGTGACCTAGATAATCAGCTTCGTGTGGCAAGGCCAGACCTTGAAAATACATTATGTGGGAAGGTGCATTAAATAAGACATGACGCAACATAGTATCCGCAATTTGTTCGGTCCCTGGTCATGACATTTTGCCCTCAACATTTCTACAAATAACACAAAGTCATATTAAGCATGTTTGTTGACACAATTCGATTATAGATCTAGATAGGGATATAGATTATTTTGTATCACTTTGTATACAGTGTGGTGTGGCGGAGGTAACACTGAAAACTGGTGATGCCAGTATCTCTCTCGCTCCTCTTGTGACACTTAATAATAAGTAGTTGACTTGACCTGTTGTTTTTAAGGGCAGTTTTGCTTGATCCAGCAAGTCTTTCTTAAAAATGAAAATTTTACGACGAGTTGTGTATGACCAGTTTGTCCACCCACCTCACGTCCCCAGTACAAAGTGGGCACTGGGCTACGTCGTGGCGACAATGTACGGACCGGTTTCGCAAACCCCCGCGCCGCGTATTTCCATCGGCGTCGGGCGTAGCGCGAGCGTTACGTTGCGAAATGGTCTGCAAGCGCCAAGCGCACCCAATATCGGGGAGGCAGAGGATGACGCCCTCAGATGACACCGCCCAGACAGAAATAAATGTGCAAGCTAAACAAACCCGGCATTTCCGGCGGCACGTGGACTGAGACAATAAAGTAAATATTATCTGCGAATAATTTACAGGGTGTCCACATCGAACCAAATAGTAATTTTTTGGGTCATACCTTAAAAAAAATTAAGCTCAAAAAAATTTAACATGAAAATATTATTGGTTTGTATAGTACTCCAGATCTATTAGTATTTAGAATAATGTTAAAGTTTCTTTTGGGTAGTTAAAATTGTCAAACTGCAATTCCGAAAGTAAAGCCAAGTACAGCCAACAAATAAGATGCAATTAACCATGTATGGACGCTAGATTTAAGGAAAACCTGATTAGTGGTTAAATACCACAATGGGCAAAACGAAGACCCGCCATCAGAAAGTGGACACCCTGAGTGCACAGGGAGACGCAGGGTGCTTGGCACGACGAATATTCACGTTTTGGCGACGCTACGCCATGAATGGGCGTAATATTACGCAAGCTAGCCTTTCGCCTGACTCACTCATACAGAATTAACTTGTCTAGAGTGCCTCGAGTACCCTGCAGCTGTATTGCATATTTCATAAAATATGATTTAAGCGTTCTGTTTCGTAGTGATTTCAATTAATGGAAATATCACTATTTACCTGGCAATGAGGGCGACCAATCGAATTGTATTGATATGACTTGGAACGGTCTCACATATTTATTGCAGGTGCATATGATTTAAGGCAGGTGAAACGAAGAGATCAAAGTGCATTCTTCATGTAACATTATGATAAATTCTTGCAGCTCGTTTTAGGAACGTGAGAAGTCTTGCGTTACATACAAATGATTAGCCATACCTAACATACTATGTACTTACTTGTAATACAAGAAATTGTAGTTTCTTTTTTTTTTTCAAATTTCACTTAATCCTTCAGAACCTTGAAAATGACAACTATACATAATAATCGAAGATCACTTTTAAGGCTGGTCGGCCTAAACTAAAAAGCTTTCTTATGACGACAGCAACGTGCAATGTTAACCGGTCTGTTTAAATGTATTCAATGCAACTAGCGTGTATATACGTTCAACTAAGCGATAAGTCTAAAATAGCTTGGCAAGAACATTTTAATAAATCATTTACCTAATACGCTATCCGTAGTCGGTGTGATAAGGATTACTTAAGGATTACATTTATTAACAGGTGTAATTGCCATGAGAAAGCTTTTATGCACGTGTCCAAAAATAAATTCAACAGATTAAATGAAGTGACACATTTGTTTTTTTTAACGTGGGTTTCATGCTTATTAATAAATCTAAATATACAATTAGATAATTATATTAGATTAGTCATGTATTATGACTATTAATAATCTTGGGACATTCCACAGTTAGCAGTTATTTTTGGGACATAAAGGGAAATCTTATAAATAATATTTAGTCTCTACATTACTGACAAAACACATTAGGTTAATAAATAGTTAGACAGTATAAATAAATATAAATATAAATAAATAAATATAAATAAATATTATAGGACATTCTTACACAGATTGACTAAGTCCCACGGTAAGCCCAAGGAGGCTTGTGTTATGGGCACTCAGACAACGATATATATAATATATAAATACTTAAATACATAAAGTTAATAGTATAAAGGATAAAGTATTCACTTCTGCTACTACTATGTACATATTTAGATTGAAATAATGTTAGAAAATGTAAATTATAAGTGGTTACGGTAAACTTTCATTTTGATTTGGACAAATGAAAGCGCTCTACATAAGTAGGTAAGCTACCTATATTTCCTCCGTTGTTATTGTTAGGTATTTAAAATGCTAGGAGTACTGTTAATTAGGCGTTCCTTGCCACTGCAATATACCCCTATGCCGGCAATCCTGGCGTTCAGTGTCATGCCACAACGTATACAGAGTGAATACAGACGTATATCGGAAAACTGTGTAAAAAGTAATAAGGTACACACAAGTTACTCTGCTTTTATGATTGATTACTCAAGTCATTTAGATTTTTAATGGAATTTCAAAGCTTAAGAAATTGTTTTGGTGTATTTGCCATGTCTTGAGTGATATATAGGTATGTCGCTTGGTGCTCAAAAGCTTAAGAACGGTTTCAACTTTTATTACTCCGACACGTTTCAATGAAACAAACCGTTCCAGGTGATAAAATTAATCGAAGCAAATAATACAAACATAACTGCACACTCCACCAGCATGGACGGCAGATTGGCAACAATTGGCTACTTGACGTTTTTTGTAAATAATGTCAATAGATCTTGAATTTCCTGAGGATGAGAAAATCTGACGCTCGCACTCGACGATTGTAACGCCTCTAACTAAATGATATTTATATGTGACGTCACATTACTGTAGTCTGACCTAAATGTATTAAAGATCAAGAAAACTGCTATTTTAATCCTGAAATATTGCTTTTATGTATATAGTTGTCATACAATTTATTTTTCAATAAAATCTAAGGAATCGAATTTTTCTTTTTAAAAGTAAAAAAGAACTTAATTTTTGAGACTGGAGCCCAATGACCTTTCATTAATAAATAGACGCGTGACGTTCATAGTTGACAAAACTAAATATAGGCAATATTTAGTAGAAGATTTTGACAATCTCGACACATTGGCGTCAGCCGTACGACTTACTCAATATAGGTTCCGGAACCTATATTGATGGCTCACGATCAAGCGCCTGGTGCCATATCTACCTCCCTTTACTTACATCCATGCTGGAGCCTTATATTTTTTTTATAATCTCAATATATCTTTTTAATTTCCACTTTTTTATAATGAATGGCTCATTTTCTATCCATTCAGCTAAATTTTGTTATAATATTCAACATGTGTCAAGTATCCAATTCGGCGTGTATCTATTTCCAAGCATATTATCCTCAAGCATGAGCATGAGTTATGGACTCGGCGTAACGACCGGCGCGGAGTTTGCCAAAACGAGGATTATGACTGACCTGACATCTGCTCGGCGAACAATAACAATGCACTAAATTTTTTAGGGTTCCGTACCCAAAGGCTAAAAACGGGACCCTATTACTAAGACTCCGCTGTCCGTCCGTCTGTCACCACGCTGTATCTCATGAACCGTGATAGCTAGACAGTTGAAATCTTCACAGATGATGTATTTCTGTTGCAGCTATAACAACAAATACTAAAAACAGAATAAAATAAATATTTTGGTGGGTATAAAAAGTGGGGCTCCTATACAACAAACGTGATTCTTTTACCGTTTATTGCGTAATGGTACGGAACCGTTCATGCGCAAGTCCGACTCGCACTTGGCCGGGTTTTTAGTCTTAAACCAGACTATTTGTTGCTTGACCTTCGTTTGTTATATCGATACAAAACACCCCTTAAATCAGCAGCAGGAGCATTTAAATCAAATTATTTCAACGCCATCCTTGCATGGCGATGATGCTAGTGCTGATACTGCACATAATCAATGGTCAATGTTTTTTTTATAAAACAATGACAACAAGAAAGATATGAGGAGTCAATGTGACAAGGATTGAATTGACCCATACTGGAATCTCTTTAGCCTAGCCTAGATTTAGTTCTTAGATATATTTAAACACCACATCTGACATAATTGTTGCGAGGCACGACAGGCCGACTCTAAGTTTAAAGTGCTGTGAACGATCCTTATTGCATAATCTGCTCTAATCCGCTAATCTGATAAGTTGGGAGTTACTAAAGGAATGAAGTTCCATGAGTGCTATGCATGGTATTTATTTTATTTTATTATAGTGTATTTATGAAAACGAATAAATTCAAATACCTTGGGTCCGTGCTACACGAATCTGGTGAAATCGATCACGACGTCCAAGCTTGAATATCAGGTATCAGGATTTTAGTTGAATTTCGTATACTATTTCTAAATACGAGTCGAAAGTAATAAAATGCAAAAAAAAAAACGAAAAACGAAACATATAGTTGTCTTCGATGTCGTTATAAAATAAACTTACAAGAATATTTTTACATTAAAAGTGGATCAGAATAGTGCCTTGCGTCAAATATATGCATTCCGCGTGAGGCATGAAATAATTTTATCTGTAGCAGTAGGTAAGCAGTTACATTCATAAATACACTATCTTCTTCGACCTAGCGTTTTCCCGGCCCAGCGCCAGGGGTCGCTTTCCTACTCTTCTCCACTTTGGCCGGTCTTCAGCATCCTCAGGTGTGAGATTGTTCTGTTGCATATCCGCCATCACGACGTCCAGCCAGCGCTTCAGGCCTACCGCGGCCGCGTGATCTAGGCCTTGGACAGTGAGGTTGAGGCATCTGTTTCCCACGTAGTCCACCGGTCTGCGGCTTATATGGCCATACCACCGGAGGCGACTTTCCTGCAGCTTATCTGCTACGTCACGGCTTCCGAGGCTGCCACGGATGTGTTCGTTACATATGCGATCTAGTCGCGTAACGCCACACATCCATCGCACCATCTTCATCTCCGTGACGTGAAGCTGCTGGACATGTCTTCCGAGGACAGGCCAGGTCTCAGGACTGGGCGGATGATGCTCTTGTACACGAGGCCCTTTAGCTTCAACGGTATCCTGGGGTCGCAGAGGACACCGGTTACTTCTCGCCATTTTGCCCAGGCAGCGCTTATTCAAGCTTGGACGTCGTGATCGATTTCACCAGATTCGTGTAGCACGGACCCAAGGTATTTGAATTTATTCGTTTTCATAAATACACTATAATAAAATAAAATAAATACCATGCATAGCACTCATGGAACTTCATTCCTTTAGTAACTCCCAACTTATCAGATTAGCGGATTAGAGCAGATTATGCAATAAGGATCGTTCACAGCACTTAAAACTTAGAGTCGGCCTGTCGTGCCTCGCAACAATTAAGTCAGTAACACAGCCCAGCTAAGGATATCGCCGTATTAATAATTGAACATCCGTTCAACTATTTACCTTATTACATTCTAATAAGGTAGACAATTGTATGGATTTTGCAATGGAGTTACTGAAGATATTTTCTTCAATGGGCGGCTCGAATCATCGGAACAGCCTAACTGCACGCTCGGCTCTATAACGGCTCGCCAGCGAATATTGTATAAGAAAGGTTATTCTTGCCGTCGTCCAGGGTCGCAGAGCGTAAACACTGCCGATACATGGCAGAAATGCCTCGAAACTGCATGCTTTGCGCAAGCACGTATTGTGCGGATGTTTACTATTATGATTATCTGCTCCGCGGCTGTTGCTCACCGGGACTTTTTAATTTATTGCCCAATATGTATGAATACGCCTATATTTAGAAGCATCTTGATATTCTTTATATTGAAGATTAAGGATTCTTACTTGGTATGATTAATTCGGTCGAAGCCTCCGGCAAAATATACTTTCAAAAATTCTGAAGTCCATATAAGTTTGTTTACACAGTTAATGCTTTAATTCCCTTAGTCACCTTACCTCGCCTCTCCTTTAATTCGGTTAGGAAAATTTTATTGAATGCAATGAAAAATGCGCTTCACGAAATGTAGGTCACCGTCACATGTGATTAACGCCATTAAAGTTCAAAAGATGGGCCTAAAGTTTGAAATGTTAGTGTATGAAAGTCTATAAAAAATCTATAAATTGGCTAGAAACTAGTGCAGTGAATCATGCATATAACACGCGCGCCCCTCTTGTATTTAAAACATTGACGTCAAAAACTTAAAACGTACGCCAAGGATAAACTCTAACTCCTGTTTCAGTTATGTAAATATTCTAATTTTCATATTAAAATTAGCAAGCCTGTTCATTCTGCATGCAATAAAAGTTTTTTCAGGCACTAAACATCAGTCGTTAAACGAAAAAATAAATTGATTTGAGACCAAATTTTGTTGTAACAGCAGCGTGCTGAAATGTTTACGTAAAAGCTTCTAATGTCGTCCAAGGCACTCTTTATTTTAGAATGTATTTGGGGATGCTTAGCGTGGATGTCGCTAGTGGCATCACATTAATTTAACAGACTTATGAAATCCCATGCGCAACGCCCCGCCCTCGTGTATCAGAATGTGTTGTTAAAATTAAACTAACAATAAACAAAAACATCTCAAGAATCCGATTGTCTCGCGCTAATAGTTAAATTCATCTTTACCCTAGCTATTAGCTATTTAGATGGTAGGTATATCGGACTAGTCTAAAGTAGTTTTTCCGTAATAAAACTGTATTTATAGGCAATCTCGTTTCGTATATACGTTCGTTTGTCACTCGGTTGACAGCCGAGCGAATCAACTAAATACCACTTAACGACAGCACTAATTCACAGGCGTAAGAGGTGCACTAGCAACCGCCAAAAGTATGCGAGCAATGTTCAGAAAAAACGTACGACTTCAGTTTAGTATATGCTACATGAAATTAAAAAGTAAAACTGCTGAGTCTACGTATACGTTTGATACAATATTTAGAAAGCGTGAAAGAACACATTTATCAAAACTATGCTTGCATTTTTTATAAGTGAAAAAAATAAATTATTTTCCGCCGCCATAATAGAGTGAAAAATTTGTTTCATGTTAAAATCACAGCAACGATTTCACAGAACTATTTTGAAAGGCGGCCGAAATACGTCTAAATAGCGCTTTGTTGATAGGTGTCACAGAGGCAGCCCTAAATACAAATATCTTTGGTATAAAATGTTGTGGAGGCAGCGAACTCATGTGACTAATACTCTTATGCCGCGCCAGAAATTTAATGAATTAACGGTGTATACGTTAATTTGATATACATATAAGTAGCAGATTTAGAAACTGAAAGTGGTTTGTCATAGGCATGTTGACACGGGTCCAAGATGCTGTCGTTAGATATCGGTAATATGGTTCGCATGGCCGGCGCGGCGCAGCGGACGTACCTTGCGCTAATCGCATGCGACGACACCCCCTCGCTTATCATAATACCTAATACATGTTTGGAAGCCAACATGCTCGTGTTATGCTCGCAACTTTATGGCATTAACGGTAATGCATTTGGCAGTAAACCACGGTCACAACTGACTCGATCACTACTCGTATTTCATTTCGTCCTTAAGAAAATTTATACAATTTAGACAGATATTTAAACGAGATAATCAGAAATATATTTTTATTTAAAGGGGGGTGGCTACAATCGGTCACCAATGTCACCATGTTGCATGTGGCGTAACGCATTTCACTGGCTTGTCAAACTCTGTCTAATCGCTAGACAGAGATGTGAAGAAGATATATTTGGTTGCGTGACAAGGAGTCAACGTAGTCCGTTTTGTTGCCTTGCTATTATTCCAAACTTACGGCATGGAAGCAAAATCTAATTTTTTTCTACTCTGTTAAAAACGGTATTAAACTGGATAATAGAATATAGAAACATCATAAAGACTAACGAGGTCAAGGTGCATATACAAAATGAGGACGAGTAGACTAATTACCCGCCCACGTTGTCGATAAAGCTCAAATTGTGTGTATTTCATGTAAACATTTTTTCATGTACGTATACAACCACAAAAGCAGTATTAATACCTAATAATTGGTAATTCCAACGTTATAGTTTCTCTTTTTAAAATCTCCAGCGTAATTAATTTGTCAGCTAAACATGATGATTAATACTATAATAAAAGATATATTAACGATATGTAGACAGTTTAAATTCAACAAGTGGTTTATATGTGAATTACACAACCACGGACAGTCAGTGCCAAAATTCTATTTGTGACGACAAACCGAGACGGGTATATTTAACTGCCACCCATAAACTGTCGAATACTGTCTCTGACAACATCGAACGAGACAATATCACTAACGCAACAAGGTAATGTCTTCATTAAATTCATGCATGAACCGTATCAAAACAACCTAACGGATGCAAGACACGACACGGTGCATATTATATAACATTTTTGTTGATTTTGACGAAGTTAAAGTCTAATTAGACCGCAGCAGCGAGACAAATTTACAAAGAAAAAATATTAGTGAAATTATGAATGATGATATTAATAAGGAATATAAATTTCCGTTATTTAACATTACGCGGAGTTAGGTTTGGGATACACCTACGACCACTTGATCGAACTTTCCCTGTCCATCTACCACTAACCCGAAATCACAACGTAAATATGTTATTGTGTATACACTCGCCTTCATTGTAGGCAGTAGCCGGAATAATGCATTGTTTGTAACTCATCTACGAAAACATTCCATTCTTATGCGCGACACAATTCGCATAACCCGACCTTTCAGCTCAGTGCATAAATAGATTTCACTCCGACTTGGGCGGAAAATTACAAATTCCATACTCGTGATTGCAAATATCTTATTTGGCCCGATTTTACTAAAATTTTATAGGTAGGTATTTAAATTGTATAGAACTCTACTTGGCTGGTCTAATTGACTAACCTCTAACGTGCACTCTTACGGTAACTGTTCTCATATAATGTTGGTTTCATCTGGTTAAAGATTGTTTAATTGTTAAGGTAAATAAATTGTTTATCTCGTATTCATTGTCTATTATTTAACAACCTAACTTTTTATTTAAACCCTTCATTTCTATACTAAATATTACATGACAGTACATTTGTACAAAAGGGGATTGTATCCCTTTAAGGTATCTTTACTAGCTGCTGACAGATCCTAAATACAGAGGTGTGGGAGGTTGTTTGCTGAAGCATTGATGGCGTTTAAAATTTTAATGGCTTTTCCTGTACTTGACTAAGGAAATCTCGTGATGCGCCGGCGCGGGCGTGGGCGGATGATTAAAACGCCCAGCTTGAAAACAACGCCTCCGTTACGACATTCTTCACTGGAACCAGAGGAAAACAAGGTCTCTCACCATCAGTGCCATCGTAAACATCAGAGTCGAGTACTACGAGTCTAGTCAAATCTTTCCCGTTCGCATTTTTTTCTGAACCTACCAAACACACTTCTTATAATGTTGCAACGACACATTGCTCTACAAGTTAAAGGATACAATCCTAAAGCGGCCCACTGACTATCAGTTGTATGGAACTGTCAAATTTTTGTTCTAACTGACAGGCCGATATCGTCCGGCGGACTGATCGTCAGTGGGCCCCTTTAGATTTTCAAGAGCAACTATCTGCTGGCCGTCCAATTACTAATATACAGGGAAACCTAGGCCCTGGGCAGCCGGAGAATTACCGGTGTTTTTCTTTTGGCGAAAAGTTTGATAGTAGCGAATGACATTTCGTACCAAGAAGCGTTTGTTTTCTCAAGCACACAAATATATATTAGTGCAATAAAATAAACAATATATATTCTAAAACAAAACAAGGCCTCTTTCGACATCCTTGACTGGAACCAGAATTAAGGGAAAACAAGGCCGTCGTCGGTGACTCGTAAACGACCTACTACTAATAGGACTAATCGTGTCAAACTAACCGCTATCTTTTAACAGGCCATGATTTACTGCTGTATGATGACATTCGTTGGTTTTATTCTTTGTGGACGATTGTTTTTTAGGGTTCCGTACCCAAAGGGTAAAAACGGGACCCTATTACTAACTCCGCTGTCCGTCTGTCTGTCTGTCTGTCACCAGGCTGTATCTCATGAACCGTGATAGCTGGACAGTTGAAATTTTCACAGATGATGTATTTCTGTTGCCGCTATAACAACAAATACTAAAAACAGAATAATATAATAATGGCCGCTTTCGAATGAAAGAAGCCCCTGGCGTCCATCGGCTCGTTGGGTGGACGACATCCGGAAGGTTGCGGGTCACTTCTGGATGAGATTAGCTCAGGACCGGGACAAGTGGCGTACTGGAAGAGAGGCCTATGCTCAGCAGTGGGCGATAAAGGGCTGATATGATGATATGATGATGATGAATATAAATATTTAAATGGAGCTCCCATACAACAAACGTGATTTTTTTGATGTTTTTTCCGTAATGGTACGGAACCTTTGGTGCGCGAGTCCGACTCGCACTTGGCCGGTTTTTTTAACTAAATCAATTCGTTACTGTCTAAATTTATCAATGAGATTTTAAGAAAATGACTATTGTGTGTGAAAAAGTATAAGGTAAATATCTGAATTTAATTTTATTTATTACTTGCCTCTATTTTGTAGTGTTTGAACTAAATTTTCTAGCCGTATGGTTTGCGGAGCTGGTGATTGAAGAGGTAGGACAGGAACCATAAAATTCGCCTTTTTGGAGTAACAAAGATAACATTCGCATAAAGCTGTATTTCTGATTTCCGCTACTAATACTATTACTTTCATACTTTATTATCAACATTCATCAAAGCACCAGTTCGTTCTGTTTAGGTCAGTAGTGTAAAAATTGTATGATAAAAGTCTTTACCTCGTTCTAATATTTGAAGTAGACAGGAAAACTAGTCCGCTTCTTCATGTTACGTTCGTAAACAATAAAAAACACAATGTCAAACGCTTCACGATCTAGATCCAGCAAACGTGTAGAACGCTAGGAATATCTTTAGCCACCCTTACTCACTGGAGTATGTAATATGTGTCACGGCGGCCGGGAATGGAAAGTGCATATAAATAGTGGCCAGAACGCTCCAGAGTGGGCCGTCTTATGTAACCGGGACGTAGACTACATCCTGTAGACTCTGTATCAGTGGCGGGCGTCCAATAGAGCTTTACCGCCGCCTTGCCTAATATTTACAAAGGTTTTCCTATAGTCCATGAGGTAAATAAAATCCATCAGGCATATCTACAATAGTATATACGATACAAGTGCGAAAATAGGAATTTCGCAACGAGTGGCGATAAATTAAATCACGACCGAAGGGAGTGTTTTAATTAAATCGACACGAGTTGCGAATTACCTATTCGCACATGTATCGTATAACGTTTTACAGTACATATGGCCCTTTAAATATTCGGCATAGTCACGTAATGTGCTAATTATCGCACTAGTGCGGTAAAGTAGCACCGTCTAGATATGTGCGCCGCGCCGCCGCCGCCGATGAATTTAACCGGCGTAAATCGGCGTGGCAAATTTTCTAATTAATTCATATAGTACTAACAAAGTTTTTTATTCAAATTATTTCAATTCTAACTATAATCACTGAGTGAGTAAAATAGACAACACTGCCTTCTATATGTAAAGGTATGAGGTAATAAAATCGAAATTTTACTGTTATACTTTGTTTAGATTCGCGTTATATTTAAAAAAAAAGATCGATAGTACGATACTCGCACTCTGGGGCTCGCAATTCTATGAAGGAGAATATTAATTTCAAAGCGACACGTATTTCTGTGTGCCGGCCGTGCCTTGCACCTCTAAGGGACGTAGCGTAGGCAGTTAGTGGTCAGAAACTACAGAGTGCGCATGTTTTACTGTCGATGTTAAATGGCGTCGAAAACGAAAATGTTTCGATTAAAAATTTACAAAGTTAGTGTGTTCAAAATACAGACTATATTCTAAACTAAAGTTAAAAAAAAACAGCAGTTGCTGGAAACACTTTGGCAAACTTGTGTGTGAAAAAGACGGCAAAAAAAAAACACTTGAATAACGCACAAAACGGCGATGCTAACAGCATATTTGACTTGGTAAAAATTAAGTCGTATAGCATTAGTATCAGCACGGGTAATTTAATCCGCCATCTCAATGACGATCACAATATAAATGATCCAAGGAAAAAAAAAGTGATCGCCAATATATAAACTTTTTTTACACCAATAACGACGTACGACTAGCACAAGCGGTGAAACACGAAATGACAAGTGGATCCTGGCCAGAGACCTAGCGATATCGTTTTGTCGCTCATTGATGGCTTTTGATTAACTTAATAAAGAATCTAATGTCCAATCCTTTATTCAATAAATCTGTTTAATTAATCTGTATAATATAAAGCCGCAATCCGATGACTGATTGACATGATTGTTATCCCAGAAGGAGTGAAATACCCCCCGTATTTGACTTTGGTACCGTCGTATAGAGGTTGGTCTGGTGACCTCCAGAAAAATCTGACTTTTGGTCTACCGGATTCGGTCGGAAAAATGTTGGACGGCCTGGCCAAACAAGGCCGTAGGCCCGACGTGAGCTTGTCAAGACACTTTCACTATTGGGTCATGTTTAAGCTCCAACTTCCCCCTCTCAGGTGACGCTTCAGGCCTTCGGCCCTACGCGGAGCTCGACCTTCGGCCTTCGCAAGTCTCGCCGTTTCGCCGTCGGGCCTTCGGCCCGTCGGCTTATTATTTTATTTGTTTACACCCTTCACCCTAAAATGAAAAAGTGAAAAGCACTAGTTCGCGAAAACCAACTTTCCGCACGCTAAACATCTACGTAAAGTAGCACTTTTTGAGCAACTGTATTAAAAACTATTGCAATGTATGCAACGTTGTATAACTGAGTAATTAAATACTCGTGGAGTCGTGGCGTTTCACGCCACGCCACTCGCTTTTTTTAACCTCCCTTAAACAACGGTTGCATAAAATACTATATGTTCTGGGAGCCAAGGCCCATAAATAATTACATTTAATTATAACTAGGTATCATTCAGGATTAGGAAACTTCAAGCACCGCAAATACCCGTTCTTGACGAATGAGCATGAATTTGCGGCGTTTGCTATGGAGACATTTGACCCGTTGTCGACTGACACCAAGAATTTTGGGTTGCATAAAATACTATATGTTCAGGGAGCCAAGGCCCATAAATAATTACATTTAATTATATCTAGGTATCATTCAGGATTAGGAAACTTAAAGCACCGCAAATACCCGTTCCTGAAGAATGAGCATGAATTTGCGGCGCTTGCTATGGAGACATTTGACCCGTTGTCGACTGACACCAAGAATTTTGTCAAGGAAGTTTCGGTCGGTCCGGCTGATAGGCGTCTCAGGCGATCATAGGGCGGACGCTTTCTTTGCCCAGTGGCTAAGTCTGGCGGTGCCGACGAGTAACGCCGCTAGAGCTTTTGCGACCATGCCAGAAGGGGGTGATTTGGTTGGGGGGAAGTTTTTTATATTTAGTTTTTAGTTTTAGGTTTTATTTTTAGCATAAGTTTGAATTGTACTTGGATTTTATTGTTAATGTGTGAGATTGCTTTCTACAAATAAGCCGACCTGGTCCCGTAGACAAGATGCCAATCGCTAACGCTACGTAGCGAACGAAACGCAACTGTCACTGTCACACTAATTTCGAAGAGTGAGAGGCACAAAGCGATTCGATGGCGAAGCGCAAGCGATTGTCACCTTGGCTAAGTCGCCTGTTGTCTGCTTCTAGTTTAGTTTTTCTCGTGTTTTTTGTTCAATTGAGGAGTGCAATTAAGATTTTTGTAGTGTATCATACTTGCTGTACCCGCGAACTGCATAGTTAAATTGCATTCATCAATTTCATCCTATGCCAATGTTTAAATTTGTTATTTACAGTTTGTAAACGTGTAATCGTACATGCAATTTAAATTAAAGCTCGCACTCATATTTTATTATTACGGGATAGCTTGCTCCGTCTAGTAAGCGATCTGTGATCTGTGACTGTAAGATCTCGTAAACATGTTCTCTCCGTCCAAATTGTCTCCGCACAGTTGTGGTTTTAATTTAAGGTTGGCGTTACAAACCTTTGTTATGTTAATGGGATTTAATTAAAGCAGCCGATTTTATCTCTGTTTTGTTTAAGAATTCTCGTCGACGTGACTCTGCTTCTGAATAACAATGTAGGTCAACTACGCATTTATAGAAGTTTTAATTTTTTAAATGCTTAAAATAAACTTAAAAGCAAATACAATGGGTCACTGTACTTAGAGTTTCCACGTTTTCACTGCTCTTGAATGTGTAAATTTATTTCCGCTGCCAACTAAAGGGATAATATCAGTGAATTATGCCAGCATTCGTAAACAAAAAGGGATCTATAGATATTAATAGTATGGTTCTAAATTTAAGGTTTTCGTAAATAGGCAATGCAAGTATGTGTATGACGATAAGTTAAAGGTCAATTAATCAAAATCAAAACTCAAAACGATTTTTGCAGTCTTTCAATGATCTTATTGATTATGCTGATTGCTGATTTCAATCAATATATAATAAAGTACCGTTAGGAAAAATAAGTGTTTGTAAAAAATAAAATATTCCCAAAATTTGTAGCTATGCATATAGTGTTTAACGTTTATTAACTGTAAAATGTAATGTTTAGTTTTCACTGCCGTTACCTTCATCTAGATTTACACGTTGTTACTTACATTCCCTTATACATAATCCATTATTTATATCTGTGTCAAAGAATGTTGCACCGTACTACGTTATGCACCGTGCGAATTCCATTCACACCCGTTAATGCAATCGTGTGAGTAAAGAGATAATTTGGTCGCGGGACTTCGCATCGTAACATGCGTTAACCATACTTCGAGTTACACTTTGCAGGTTTAACATGAGAACGCATTAACTATACCATTTACACCGGTGCAATTTGAACTCTAAATGTTTTTAAAGAAAGTCTAAAATAGGAGTAGTAGTGTAGTTTTTTGGTGTCTCACTTGCATAATTGGGGCGTGTCAGCGCACGCGGCTAAAGTAATATACACATTCAACCCCATATGTTTAATGTTTACTGTTGCCGCTGACTAAGGCAATCATTAACGTAAATGCTGAAAATGCCGCGCAATAGGTTCTTATGCAATATTAATTTTGTTCTACGAATTAGTTATTACTTATTCCGATAATTGAGTATTAATTTGAATCGTTTACAGTCACGAATAGGTTCTTATTGTTTGTAGAATTGGAGCCCTTCGATTGATCCGCCTAAAAATATAACTGAAATTCAATTTACAGAGAACTAAACCGTGCCATCTTATCTTGCCGTGAAACCAGTTGCTCTACTTGCAAAACGTGTTCTTAGTTTTAACTTTACCGTTTTTATATTGACTAATAATGGCAACAGAATTAAAGAAAATAATTGGATATAGTTTACTTTCGAAAAAGGCGCGTGAGAGCAGGTCTTCTGTGAAACAGGAGTAAAGAAACAAAACAGAGTATCATACAATGCTGTTGAGATTATTACAATCGCGCATTAGTTTACACGACGTCGTCGTCGATACGAAATGTGATTATAAAAATACATTACCTAGGTGCCGAGTGCTTTAGTTTTAGCGCCATAGTAAGAAGCTGTTACTGTGTCGTCTTTCGTTAACGCTGCGGTAGTGACAGGTGCTTACCGTTAAGCGGCGTGGCGCGGTGCAGACGCCGATTAATTAGGATAGAGACGCGAGCGCGAGACAGCCGCGCGGCTGGCATGCGATATGAAATCATCCGCTATCACTGCAGGGCTGTTCGCGTTTAACCACTTTACTACAGGCGTGAAGACTTAAGATTTCTGTAAATGACGATTCGAAAAGGCTTGTTTCTAGGCCCTCTTAAATAAATAATGTATTGACACTTTTAACTTTTAAAGCAGAGTATATAATAAGGTCGCCGGCAGTTTTAGAAGCCCAGTACGGAATGTGAAATTATCCGCTATCAATGCAGGGCAGTTCCCAATGCTTGACCACTTGACTACAGGCTAATATAAACTGTATAGTATAAAGGAGACCTCTGATTAATTAGGTTAATTCGCAGATAACAGATCATTATAAGTATGTCCATCGCTGAGGTGCGGTCTGCCTCCGTGTGTTATTACGTTATTAGACAGTTGTTACTAGTGAATATTAACCATCAGATCGGGATCGGGGCACAGCGTTTTGATAAGCGCGCCAAGCCACTTTTAGAATTTATAGGGCCAAACTACATCAAAAATCTATTAATTATACAACTTAAAATAAAAAAGTGACATAAGCGTCACAAAATAAGCTAGTAATTTAAAAAGCAAATAAAAAGTTGAAAATGTTTGCCAAATTGACTCACCTTCACCGATACCTAAGTTTAAATTACTATTACTGGCACCCTGCACGTTATTAACTATGTCAGTCAATGAATAATAGTGTCATAATTCAATTTCAATTATTTATATAATTCGAATCATTTTGATCCATATAGTGTTAGTAAGTACAACAAAACTTAAAATGAATTAAGGTTAGTGACATGCAATTACAATTCTTAAAACACACAGATAAATTATAAAATAATAAAATACAATAAGAAATAGAATAAAATCTAGGCAATCTAGATGCACCATTTCTTAACATCTGTTGCGGACACATGTAGACTGTTCCAGTGTTTGAGTAATGGTGCATCTATCTATAATAGGTATACTTATAATAGGAAATTAAAGTGTAATCAAATCATATAAGGTAAAGTGTCCGACGTCATACACGAATACACGTCAAGTAATATGTTATTCATTTACCTACGTTACTGGCTTAACGCTTTTGCGTAAGTATGCATCAATTTCCAAAATACATTAAAAAAGCCAAGAAGAGAAACTCTAAATAACGTAAAAGGGGTAAAATAGCAAAAACTGAACTAATTACCAGTCAGTGGAGGGCTGACACCATTTCCCCCAAAAAAATAAAAACAATTTCACGACAAACAGTTCTCACGATTACGATCTTTATACAGCTAGTATAAAGGCGATATTCGCAAGGTGGGCGTTGGTCTATATAGGTGGGGGTACAGTTGTCAGTCAGCGACGCACGTGGCGAAGTGCGCGGGCGGCGATTAGCGCGCACCGTAATTACACGGGTCAATCGTTCCAACTACCAATTATACGATGTCTACATAAACAATCACCTGTTTGATATCGAGGTGCGAGAGAGTGATATGAATCAATAAAGTCTCGACGTGGTCTCGACTGATAATAGTAAATTAGAAGACAACTTAGCAGCGAATGCTTTTACAAGATTCAAACGTTCCAAGTGTTCCAACACCGAAATATAAATACAAAATCATCTGTTTGATAACGAATACAGTTATATGGATTAACAGTCTTAAATCAACCGTAGAAAATTATGACGAATTAGATTAGGATTAGAGGTCAACTTGGTAGTGGCAATTGATTTACATAATTCAATCAAACGCTCGCTCTCCAACATGTTTCAATGTGGTTAAACTACCACCTGTTTGATATTGAGGTGCCTGAAAGTGATAGCATGATATTCATGATGATGGAAAACTGAGTCGATACGAGATGAGGCTGAGTATATGAGGAAATAATTGTTATTTGGAAGTCCAGTCAGACAGAAAATATGTAAATATGGTACCAATGGTAGCAAATTTTCCATCGTTGTAATATAATAAACGAATGATAAGAAAGCAATCAAATGGTACAAATATATGTACTTAAGTATCTCTAGCACTCGTAAGACATTATATGGACTGAAGTATCCCTCCACAAAGAAAATCGATACCCCACACGAGAGACAATAAAGCTAAATTTAATGGTGTTTAAGCATAATTATGCAGGGTTTAAGGGTAGCTTTAGGTACGCTGCCTCAAAAATATGGAACAATATACCACCACCGATTAGACATAAACGTTGTTCGATTACATTTAAAAAACACTGCAAACGCTTAATATTTAATAAACAACTGGAAACGGCAAATTTGCGTACCTAGGTAAAAATAAATAAATAAATAAATAAAAATAGATGAGTAGTCCTAGAGATTTTCAGCACTTTGTTATTTATATAAATTGAAGTTTGAGATTTGGCTAAGTGAGAATTGTATTTGTGTTGTGTCGTTAAATACGGAGCTAATTTAATTTATTTTAATTGGTATCTTGGTCTGGGCTGAAAAACAGCGCTGCAGTGTCTCTCACGCTGAGTTGATGCTGGCAGCATTATGCTGACGCCCAAACCATTTGTCACAGCAAATGTTTAGTTATTAAGTTACAAATATTAGGTTAAGATTATAGATATAATGTTTATAGGTTAAGTAACTTTTTGATATTGTGTTTTCTGTATTCGCTGTTGTGGCAATAAATACATATTCATTCATTCATTCATTCAAAAGTATGCGGTAATCTGAATTTTACTAAAATCTTTGTAAAACCGGCCAAGTGCGAGTCGGACTCGCGCACGAAGGGTTCCGTATCATTACGCAAAAAACGGCAAAAAATTCACGTTTGTTGTATGGGAGCCCCACTTAAGGCGGTTCCCTGAGCCAGAAGGCGAAAAATCTCCTTATATGATCATGTTTTTCTAAGAGGCGTTGATATTCGTAGTCGTGTAAAAAATATATGTAGTTCTTGATTATATTATCTTTAACAACATAACTTCCGATACACGAATTATGACACTTCGCTCGATACAATTAATTCCCAAAGTAACCTCTAACTCGGACTTTTAATCCAACTTTACTCTGTTACTTATTATGTGATACTATAAACAAAAAAAGAAAAAAAAAATCTTAACTTAAATAGTAATTTCATAGCTTTCGAATTTAGATATTGTAAGGTAACGTTTTTAAAATAAATAAAAATCGACAATTTTGTCGTCGATCAAAATTGACACTTGGCGCGCATGATCTTTACCGTTCTTTCTTGCGAAATGTGACAGTGACAGCGGCAAACCGATGGAACGGCCTTAAATATTTATTTTATTCTGTTTTTAGTATTTGTTGTTATAGCGGCAACAGAAATACATCATCTGTGAAAATTCCAACTATCTAGCTATCACGGTTCATGAGATACAGCCTGGTGACAGACAGACGGACAGACAGACAGACAGACAGGCGGACAGACAGATAGACGGACAGTGGAGTTTTAGTAATAGGGTCCCTAAAAAAAAAAATCCCGGGGGGGTGATAAAACATTATTTTTTTTGTATGGAAAATAAAAAAATATTCCAAAACCTATCGTGTGTGGTATCATACGAAAGGGCTTTTTGAGGCGATTCTAAAAATATATCACATCATTACATTTCGGCCATTTTTTTTTAAATTAAAACAAAAAGAATTTTCGAAACATACCAAGTTTGGGCTCCTCCAGATACGATATGGCCCATTTTTTTTTTACAATATACCACAAATGATACGTGATATCCTCATATCCAACCCCAAGAAAGCAATTTCGAAAATAATATTATTAACTTTTTTTTTCAATTTTACAAACTGACACGGTCTACTTCAATATCTATTTAACGAGACTAAACTTTAATAATCATGTAAGTTTAGTTGTGGTTTTTTTCGCAAATGAATTAAAAAACGTCGTTCATGGTACGTGTGAAAGTGTTATTATTTACTCGTCCCTTGTGTTTTATTCGCCAACGGCTGCAATACACATCTCGGCCATCTCGGGACTCGTAACTAATGACACACATCGCACTCGCCATGAAATGTAAAATTTTTATCAAAAGGCCAATATGAATTACTTCCTACTTTAGTGTCTTGATTGTTGTTCTTTTACAAATAGGCACTGCATAACACTTGTAGAACTTGTTATTCATTATTTTATCTTGTATATTTATATATCTAACCTATGTACTATATTTTAGAAATAGAGAGAACTTAAATACATACATACTACAGATTTTGATCTACGCTATGCCTATGACATGACTGACAATTTGACAGCAGTTTGTTTATTTATCACATGGTGACGTCATCAAGATCACGTGACAGCTTGGAGCGTTTTCGCGCAAAATTTAAACACTAAACTAATTAAACTCGATTTTTTATTAGATTAGATTAGATCAATGAGGATATAATAAGATAGAGCGGTACTGTCATAGTAAATTTTGTAACCACTGTAAATTCACTGCCATCTATCGACATACTGTAAAACGAAAAATGAAGATTTAAAAAAATACGTTAAAATGTATTTAAATATGGATAAATTATTTTTTTATTCGCATTAATTATTTTTATATGATTTTGACCCATGTTCTTTCACTGGTATGCGTTAAAATTATAAATAACAAACGAAACAGTCAACGCCCTCTATACGAGTGTAGGCCAAAACTAGTGGCGCCATCTGATCGAGAGTCAAATTTTCGTGATTTTCGAGGCACGTTTTTTCCTTAGACTGTATCCATCTATTACGGAGTTATATTTATCTATCTTTGATTAGATGATTTATTTCATGAAAGACAATTACATAATAAGTAGTAGTAGTAAATCACTTTATTGTACAAAACAAAAATTGTTAACATGAAATTCATATAAATAAGTTTGCATTAATGTCAAAAATATAAGAATTTATATCATGATCGTCAAAATAAAAATGAAAATAATAACAATACGAATGAAAATAAAATTTAAATAAAATAAAATAAAAATTAATTTAAAAAATAAAAAATAAATTAAAAATCAATGTTTTTTTTGTAATACATAATTACGTGTCTATCTATAAAATTAAAACAGTTCTAAAAAAATTTCAACATCCCTATCAGGTTGCGTTGTATCATCACAGAGTTTCTTTTGCCACATCTTGTCTCCATAATCAGATCAGCTCGATGGTATCATTAATATTGCATTTTCACCCGACTTACATATGTACCTAATATGCAAATTTTCAGCTCAATCGGAAATCGGTAAGTGGGTCAAATTTTGCTTCCAAGATTTGACCCACATTACACAGACGGAATGATAACAGATCGGCAGATACCGTAAGATACGGCATCTGCAGATATCTTTTACGCACTATTTGACAGGTATATTTCGTTTCTCTAACAATGTAGGTGCTAGACAGAGAGCGATATATATTTTGGTATGGTTGGCGTGTGTGGTGCTTAGCGATACTCTAAGATATCGGTAAGTATCTGCCGATATATGTGGTATTTTCTATAAAAAGGGACCTTATTGTTGATGGCGGTTACGCCATTATTAACGATGCTCCGACATAAATACAACGCTGTGCGGCGTAAGCGCCAACGACAATAAGGTCCCTTTTCATAGAAAATGCCCCATATTATCAATCCGTCTGTGACGAGCTTAACTATCTAACACTTACATACATGCATACATAACAGGGCAAGTTGAATAAAAGCTTGTAAAAATGTGTTTCTATCATCGCATAGTTCAGCTAAAAGCTGTAAACTTGCGATGAAACAGGTTTCACATTTTTCTTAATTTGTATAACTTTATTTAGGTTTCATTTTTTCTAAAAGTTATGAACACGTTTTTTAAACTAATTGTAGAAAGAAAATTTTATTCTAGCATCGCGTAACTAAGCTGGAGGCTGAAAGAAAACTAGAGCTGAAACCAGGCTTGCAGCCATCATTTTACTTTATTAAACTGTAAGCTAAAAATTCTCGTCTATTTGTTTTTTTTTTAATTGGTTATAATCATTTGGTACGGTACCGTCGCAGTGTCTGCAGCGCTTCGGCTCCGGGGGTGCGATCTCGTCGCCGAGCTCGCGGTGTCGTACCGGCATGGCAGCGCATCCCGCGCCGGCGCCGCCACCGTGCTAAGCGCGCGCGCAAGGTACCGCTCTACCGCTCCTGTGGCGGTGGCGGCGATGCAGCCACTAACGTGATCTACGCCGCCCGCCCGAGCCGATAGGCGGCGCCCATTCCACGGGCTATTTTGGGCGGCTGTGACTCATGGCTCGAACGGCCCGCGCGCAGCGCCCGCGCATCGTCAGGCTCTAGCTACCCCGGTTAAGCCTACCCGCTGTTTTCGGAGGCTCGATCCGAAAGGCTTTTCCGCGCATAAATCTGTCGCTACCTATTTGTCGATAGATGTCACTGTACTGATTACGAAATTTGCCATGCAGGGTCGGTATATTATTTGACGGCGTTTGTATAAAGCATTGTTTGTGACTTGTTTTTACATGAAATTAAGACATTTAAGACTAGGAGTTGCAGTTGTGAGTAGTTTTTTTCATACACTACATTTATTTGCTAACAAAAATAGTTTTGTATTTTCTCATGTGTGCCGATTTATAATTGAAGATATTGATTTTAAGATAGTTTATTTCGAGTCAAGACTTTTAAAAACACGTAAGGATTCGCATAGACTCCATGATAGAGAACATTCCTAATAATGTTGCAAACAAACTGAATTCTTGTGAAGGAAAAGTTTCCACTGCATTATAAATAACAAGTTTAAAAAGTAGGCCAGGGACAACTAGGTTTGGTTTGGGCAATAAAATTCTATCTCACATACCACATCATAATATTGGAAAATTATACAGGGACTTCTGAGCTTTTCATGTATTTGTGTATAGGGAAAAGTTTTAAAAAGAAATCATAGAATATGGTGACATTAATTTGTCTGTCATAATTTTAAAAAAAGCTTGTAGCATGTTCATCACAAGAAGTTTTTCCTTATCTATAAAATATGGGAAAATTGGGTAAGAATAAGTATTAAAAATTTTTTTTTTACCTTTGAACTCTTATTTATAATTTTATACTCATGACTAGTTGAAAAATAAATGTTCATTAGAGAAGAAAATGATTGGACACTTAATACGACACGACTACTTCTTTAAAACTATCCTGGAGGGGCGGATAGGAAGGAAGCGGGGTAGAGGAAAACCCAGACGCCGCTTTTTAGATCAAGTGAAAGAAAAAGTAGGGGTCGTGTCATATCAAAAAGTCAAAGAGCTGGCGCGGGATAGGGAAAGCTGGAAGATACTCCACCGACAAGAGAATAACTCTTAAGTTAATGATGATGAGAGAAGGCACTGGTACCTATGGCTGTAGGTCCGTCAGTACAGCTAAATGTAATTATAATAATATCAATGATATCATCCAATTAAAAAAGAAGTAAATTTGCAGGACATTCTATGCAAGATCAAATTTTGTAAAAATAATAGCTTATGCCAGTTCTACTGTAAGACATGTGTCATTTGTCATAATATGTTTTGACAAGACAAATTTACATGAGTCAACTGTCTATTGCATGCATCTGCAGATAATTTCTCTGTCTATTTTAATATCATGAGTACCGATGTAAATAATAAATGCATTCATAATCCATGACTTTGAGAAACTGACAAATGTAGGTGAAATTGAATTGAAGTAATTAAATAAAAATATAGGTAAATAAATTATATTGCTTAACACATTCACGGGCAGTAATAAGTGATGTTATGTGTCATAGGCCAAATATAACTTTATCACATATTACACATATGGGTTGGCATTTAAATAAATAACATTTAATAAATTAATTAACTTTATGCATGCATAGTTGGTATTTTTTAATCAAAATTTTGATTTTATTCAATATTTTTTTTAAATGTTTTTTTTTTTTACAATTGCCATAAACTGAATGTATGGAATATTATAATATAGTATGGAATAGTAAGTTAAACTTTGTTGTTGTGCCTTAACAGGGTGTCATGAATTGACTAACTTATTTGTAACATCTTATTATGTATCATGACTACGCAATAAATGAAATATGAAAATATGAAATTAGGTCCATTGTTGCGAGCTATATTTGAACCATTTTCTGGAGGATTTCGCATATACTTAAATCTTTAAAAAAATTCGCAGATGTATGCAGGTTTCCTCACCATGTTTTCCTTCACTGAAAAGCTAGTGGTAAATATCAAATAATATTAACACATTCACTGCCCCCAACGCACATGTGCATTCACCATCATACAAGTTTGTGCCTAGGCCACGCCTCCTGGCAGTAAATGCGTTAAATAGGTAATTAAATTTAAATTTTTATAGACTTGATAAACCATTTCCCTGCATCCTGCTACTCCAAGGTTTTGTTATTACTGAACTGTTATTCAACTAAAGTCTATTGCGTCTAAACATAACATTATGAATAAGACTTGTTGGCAACCCACAACCGTGGTAATCATTTCCATGTACTAGACAATATACAGTTATCATTTTCGGCGTCCGCTGCCCAGATTCCAGAAAGTTAATAATAATTAATACAGAAGGTATCTGATTACAGACACCGATACAACAATCAATGAAATGACAGCTGATTTACATGATGTCATATACGAATTTTGCCTTGACTATTACTTATTAAATAGATTAAATTCCATAAGAGCTGTATTATCAAAACTGTGACCTAAAACAAATGGCATTGCGTATAAATAATCGGTTAAACTAGATCTTATCAATAAAAAAGATACAGCTTGAATAGCTGTGGGCAGCGTAAAAACACTAACCTTTGTATGTAGAACTATTTTTCGTTGCGAGAATTCTCCACAATTGCTTGTTAACTTAGTACGGCCCAAGTCACTAAATATTGCTTCCCCACGCCACTAAACTTAAACATAGCACAAATGTAAAAATAGTTACTCTCACTGGGTACATTGTTCAGCCATTTTCAATAAACATATACATACAGAATGCATAAAACGGTACTCGCACCGTTTCCTTGCTGTCAATATTTGCTTAATTTCACCACCGAGCGTTTATTTTAGTCACTATGGATTTGCTATGGATCTTGTCGAACCTTCGACTTACCACAGATAACTCACATGCCTTTCCATACTTCACCGTAATGTTGGCTACACGTACTGTCCCTATATTTTAACAATAATATCATAGACATAGTATATACAAGTAGTTATAGACGCGCCAGCCGCCATCGAGCAACCGAGGGTAAGAGAAAGAATATTCATATAAAATTTGGGCAGCATAGTATTTTTCTCTCACTTATAAATTTCGGTATTTCGCCACCCGGACGGTGATAAGGAAAAGAATGGCACAATTTTCTCTTTACTCTTATAGGAATCGCAATAAGACTATCTCTCTATCAAAAATTGTCAGGCCCTTGTTTAATATAGTGTCAAGCCATTTCCGTCAGTAGAAAAGAGCGGCAAATTTAAAAAATGTAGGTGCGAAGGGTTATAGTCCCATAGAAAATATGAATTTCGCGCCTTTTTCTACTGACAAAGTTGTTTAGCCCCCTCCAGACTACGTGCGTGAATCGCGGCGCGACTTCGCGGAGAGAACATTCGTGAACGCGAGTGTGGAGTCGATTTCGCAGATCTGCGACGCGTACTCCACACTCGCATTCGCGGCTTCGCGCCGCGATTCTCGCACGAGTGTGGAGCGTGCTTATGACTCCACACTCGCACAACTTCACGGCGATTAAATTTCGCAGTTTCATGCGCGTTTGGTTTGCGGCAAGATGGCGGAAAAGCATCAGCTGCTGACTACCGCACTTGTTACGGCTGAGAGGGCATTTCTATGGGTAGTATTCCACAGAAGGTAGCAAATAAAATGTAGGCGCGAAGGGTTAATCACCCACAGAAAATTTGAATTTCGCACCTTATTCTACTGACAAGTTGGGTGTGTGAGTATATTTTGTTGCTAAGAATGATAGAGAAATAAGACAATACCTTTCTGTCCCTCTCAGCAGGAAGGGTCTTGAAAAAGGATAGGTCATAGGTGTAATGGCAATGACCCCTTATAAATCCAAAGGGTTATGTTATGAATATGGTCCCGTTTACAAAAATTGAAATTTGAAAAAAAATTGTATATATTTTTGTAAGAAGTGTATCCTGTAAAAATGGGTGTCAATCGATCGTAGGCCTATCGTAGGTATCGAAGCCATTGAATGTACTTACTTTTCAGTGCCCACAGATTAGGTTTGTCGTATTAACCCTATAAAGGTAAACACAAAGAAAACTATATTAATATATAGTGTATTATTATAATATGCACATTACTTTCAGGTTATAACATTATTTATAAATTAGATAAAATATAAAATACATTGAAGGCGTGTAGCGTCAAAAAACTATTAGTATATAACAAACAAAACACCTTAAATAATTCGACTGAAAAATGCGGATAATTGTATTTTAAATATAGAAAAGACCTAATATTTAATATAAAGTACAAGATACAATAAATATAAACAAGAAAGAAATAATTAAAAGCCCTTCCTTACCTAAACACCTTCAACAAAAAATGTTGATTGATGCCATACAACCACATAACAACAGTAAACTAAGTTTTTGCTAGTGAAAATAGTAAATCGGAATGACATATATTAGGCAAAAACTTGGCAATAATTACAAATCTTATTATAAATAAAAACTTAAGGTCTGTTTTTTTTTATTCCGTTGACTAAAATGACGTTTCATGTGGAAGACATGACATTTCTTAGTACCACATGAAATGTCATTTTAGTCTACGGAATAAAAAAACAGAAATAGGCGGGCAATTCTGGAATTGAATTGAGTAATATCATGTGTTTCAATAAATATTGATTATTTATAATTGAACCCCTCGACTCTCTTTCTTAATCCCAGGGGTTTTCGACTGTTCATACATTTTGTATGATCTCGTGTGCGATATCGCGATCACGAGGCTCGAGGGGTTGATAGAGATTAGTTCCACTAACTTAAGAATCTCATTTTGTAAGTTTGGTGCAATTTAATATTGTAATTTGACATTACATTGCAGCAAATGCTTGAAGCTTTATGTTGCTTCATGATAATTCCGATATTATATAACATATTCATATCAGTATATATACCTTTCAACCAGACGAAAGAAGTCTTGCGTTTGAGCGCGTACAACTTTACTAAAAGAACAAGATATGATATTTAAGAATTTGTATACGAACAGGGGAGCTTTGTACACTAAACCGTGATCTTAGAAGTGATTTTAGTGCATTTAGAAAACAAGGTTCTTTTACACAATTCTAAGGTCAATTTTTCCAGAAAACATCCCTTGATTTTGTATGGACCTTTCCCTCTCGGTTTATTCTCTCTGTAAGACCTAGTTCCTTCACATAAGACTAGGTTCTAGATATTGCCGAACAAGCAATAAAGTCCTTCACGCATCCAAACGCAATAAATAAACAGTTAAATTTATATACATGATTTACCTAGACAGCAAATAAACTTTTCAAAAGCGTTTTAACACAGATCCGACAACTTTGGTTTTTCTATTGCCGTTTAGTTTTACGCGGATGCTGTATCGAAATAAACATATTCTTTTAATTTGTCTACATAGCATTCATTTATATTTTTGGTAACGAGTACTAGATGTGTCGCTAACAACTGAACTATAACAGACAATCAAATTCAAGTAACAGGTAATCAGAATAGTAACGGATGGTACTCCTGTGATTCAATCAAACTACACTTACCGATTACAATGAAATACGAGCGCTATGTTTTGAATAATGTTTTCGGTTTTCTAGTTAAGTAACCGATAAAGGCATCAAAATTTAAAGCCAATTTTATTTGTCAATATTGTGCTCTATACTTTTCTTGGCTAGACCATCTAGTAAAGCTATACTTTTCTAATCCATGTTCAATTTCACTTAGAATAACTATCTAGCTAAAACGGATTAACTATTCGCTCACCGGGGACCTAATTCGCACTACTAAAAAAATCCTTTCAAAGTTGTTTTGCCCACAACCGTATCGCGTTTCGGATTCGCAGGCCTAGTGAATTGTAACTAACTATTTTAGCCGAAAATTCCACTGCGAGGTCTGGGACATAGGAGTTATTACTTATAACATCTACCCCTTTGCACACTTTCTTCTAAGAGTGACAGAGAAAGCTCGGTAGACCTCCGACAATGTCAGATGTAATAGTAGTTCCCTGTCCCTCTTAGCAGAAATATGTCAGAAAGTGTCTTGCATAAATGTAAATAATAACCCCCTAGTGCTGTCCTAGTCTTACGGTTTCTTGCGACCGAATCATTGGTCTTTTTTAACCTTTTCGCCGCCACGTCAATGAAGTAATGAAATTTCATCACCGTCACGCTACAAATTGCACGTAAAAAAACCGTATAACATATATAGTCGTGGTGTGTGGGGCACGAAATGTACTGATTTTATATCAAGTCAATGGCGCCGAAAACGTTAACGGGGCTCTTCTCTGGCTGTAAGTTATTAAAAGTTTTTTATTAACCTACCAATGCAATGCCTTGTTGCAATGTACCTATGTAAGTATGTATGTACTTATGTAACTATGTTTGTACCTACAGATCAATTCATGCAAGTTAAATTTGATCCTCTTCCCGACTTCCAATGAAGCTGAAAATTTGCATACACATGTAAGTCGGGTGACAATGCAATATTATGGTACCATCTACCATCGAGCAGATCTGATGATGGAGACAGAAGGTGGCCATAGGAACTCTGTGATAAAACAACGAAACCTAATTATGTTTGGGGTTTTTAGAATTGTCTCGATGAGTACTAGTTGCCTGTGGAAAGAAAAGTACAGTCAGCGATAAAAGCTTGTACCAAAAATGAAATTGTTGCCAAACTTATTATAGGTCAAATTAGTTGTCTACTATAGTTCAGAGGTTGATTATGATTAGTAGTTGATGAGTTAACTCTCCTGATGTAAACACGTGCCGTTCTGCTTGAGGTGTTCGCTTTGTATGGCCTTCACGGCGGCGATCTCCTTGTGCTCTTTGCGCGTATTTCTCATCTCGAACTCGAGGCGGTGGCTTATTATTCGTTGCACGATGTCTTCTGTTGTCATGGAGTTGCCGGATTTGATAATCTGCAATCAATTTTTATGAATAAGTACAGTGAAAAAATAAAATATGAGGATAAACGCGCAAAGCTAAGCGCAGATGTCACGCCAATCGTTTCAATTATAGTTTAGGTGTTAAGTCCTGGGTATAGAATAAAAAAAAACTAATTTCTTGTTTATGACATACGAATTAATTAGCAATAGAGCGGAGAGGAAGATATGCCATAGACTACATACTGGTTTGGTTCATAAAAAATGCGTTGAAACCAATATATTTAATCTGTGGGGTTTTAACCCAGTTTTATACAGTATTTATTAACTAGCCTAGTACCTAGGGGCAGTCTTTTTCCTAGATATAATTTTATTAGTGTCGATAAAACAAGTGCATGACTGTGTTGGCTATGGCCTATGGGACATATTCATCTTATAATTATATTATAATTCTTATAGCTGTCAGTTTACATTTGACAGGACGGCGCTGTCGTTCTGTCGTTCCTAGCTTGAATTTCCCCACCCCGCACTTCGCGCATAGCCAATAAATAGATTATGACATTTATTTTAAAGCCTGCCCGTGCTACTCCAGGTGCGTGTGTGTACACTTGCACATGCGCGTTGTAATATAAAGATCCTTATGAGAGATATTCCGTGGTGCACACGGCAAAAAAATGCGATTTACGGCAAATGATGATGATGGAATTTCCTTTTGCACACTTACACACACACACTTACAGGTGTACTTTTGACTCACAGATTAATTTAGGAAGGGGAGCAAATCGAATTTCTGATGCAAAATTTTGACTTTTAGTGCCCCCCGAAATTTGCAAAAAATAAAGTTTCGCTATATGGACAAGTTTGTATCATTTTCGTATAACTCAGGCATGCTTCATTCATTTCTGATATTTAATTTATACGGTTTCATATCAATATTTTGGATAAAATGAAAAATAAAAATTTGCTATTTTATTTTTTACTCAATAAATGCCTTTCTTCTGAATATTTTTTTCTTATTTTAATATACAAACAAAAAATAAAAAAATCATAAAAAGCCCTATTATTTCTCGTTATAAAAGGTGTACATATTTATTCTAAAAAATGTGGACAAAAAGAAATAAAATGTAGACCACAAGCTTACTGAATGTGAGTTACAACTATGAGAATTACGGCGTTTGATGATGATGTACCTTTTGATATACTCGAAAATGTCACCAAACTTATTGCAAATCAAGGTGGCTCCCCTTCCTAAAATGATCTAAGGGTTCAAAGGACTCACTAAGTAAAGAGGGATCTCATCATCATCAAACGCCGTAAACTCACATCGTTGTATCCTGTACAATGAGGTTGTGGTTGAAAGTCATTTTAAATTTTTTTTCTTCACATTTTTTAAAATAAATATGCCATGTGTATAATTTTTAAACGAGGAACAATAGGGCTTTTCATGTTTTTTTTATTTTTTGGGTGCATTATAAAATAAGAAAAATATAAGGATTTATTCCGGAAAAAATAAAATAGCAAATTTTTATTTATCATTTTTTTCCAAAATATTGATATTATGAACCCGTATAAATAATGTAATCTTATTTTATTTATATTTCTAGTTTATTTCATTATAAACCTACTAACATAGAGTAACTTATACTAAAGCGGTACTGTCATAGTAAATTTTGTAACCCCAGTAAATTCACTGCCATCTGTCGACACACTTTAAAACTAAAAATGAAGATTTATAAAAATACGATAAAATGTATTTAAATATGGATAAATAATTTTTTTTATTTGCATTAAATATTTTTATGATTTTGACCCATGTTCTTTCACTGATATGCGTTAAAATTGTTAAATAACAAACGAAACCGTCAACGCCATCTATACGAGAGTAGGCCAAAACTAGTGGCGCCATCTGATCGAGAATCAAATTTTCTTGATTTTCGAGGCACGTTTTTTCCTTAGACTGTATCCATCTATTACGGAGTTATATCTATCTTTGCCTACTAACCTTAGTTATAAGTAAAACATAAAATATGTAACTAACAATATGTGGATCTTGGTTATCTAAATAAAGAACTTATATTATTTATTATTATTATTATAAATTAAATATCAGCAATGAGGATATAATAAGATAGAGCAGTACTGTCATAGTAAATTTTGTAACCACTGTAAATTCACTGCCATCTCGACATACTTTAAAACTAAAAATGAAGATTTATAAAAATACGTTAAAATGTATTTAAATATGGATAAATGACTTTTTATTTGCATTAATTATTTTTATATGATGTTGACACATGTTCTTTCACTGGTATGCGTTAAAATTAAAAATAACAAACGAAACAGTCAACGCCCTCTATACGAGAGTAGGCCAAAACTAGTGGCGCCATCTGATCGCGAATCAAATTTTCGTGATTTTCGAGGCACGCTTTTTCCTTAGACAGTATCCATCTATTACGGAGTTATATCTATCTTTGATATCAGAAATAAATTTAGCATCCTTGAGTTACACGAAAATGATAAAAAACTTGACCACATGAGCAAAACATCATTTTTTACAAATTTCGGGGGCACCCCCCTAGTCAATTTTTTTAAGGATTCGGATGGCTCCCCTTTCTAAATCAATCCGTGAGTCAAAAGGAGCAACTTTGCAAAAGGAAATTCCATCATGATCATTTGCCGTATAATTACGTGTACACCACGGACTAAGACGGCACACCGGTAATGTGACGTGTGCGTGCGCGACTCAAACAATTTAGCGCACGCGCACGTGCCCGTCTACGCACACGCAGCCGAGCCGGTGCGCTCTTTAACCCTTCGAGTCCCAGCCATAAACTATGTCAAAAAACTAAAGTTCTAGGGGTTTTTTTTACTTTCATATTCATACATATTGTATGAAATCGTGTGTGCGATATCACGCCCGTGAGATTTGAGGAGTTAAAATAACATTGTATTTTTGCTTTAGTCTTTGACCACCATCTGTACAGTATAAAATGACCCTTAATACGTTTCTATAAAGTTTACAATTGGGTGTTATATAAAAATGTGAATATAGTCACCTTAAAGCAGCCGCGCTTCTTGGGCACGGCGTAGGGCTCGGCGCCGTCCGCGTCGCGCGCGATGGCCGTGTCGCCGTGGCACACCACCTGCACCCTGAAGTGGTCCATCAGCTCCGCCGTCACGGAGTACGGCGCACCGATCACGACTTCGTGGACGTACTGCGAAAATACGGAACAGGGGGTCAAAGGTTATGTTCAGTATTTTGGAAGTTCTCGAAGGGTTAAATAATTGTTGCCACAGATAGAATGACCGTTTCTACCATTACTGAAAGTCAACACGAGCGGCTTTTTGGAACAAGCGAATGAATTATTGTTGAAGCACAAAGCCAATTGTAGGTACCCCAACTCGGTTTAGTGAATATAAATAAAGTTTTTTTTTGTATAATTTTTCTTGTAGTTTTTATTCTAAGATTGCCTGATAAGGGACGGCATTAAAACCTGCACAACACTACCTAAGTCGCAATGGCTGACGCAGGATTAGCTAAGCCCAGGGCCGGATCTAGGGTAGAGTGAGTGGAGCGGCCGCTCTAGGCGCCGGATGACAAGGGGGGCGCCAAAATGGCAAATGAGAAAAAAAATATAAGTTTTGAAAGACGCGAGTGTGACGCGGGCCCAAAATACGGTTCGGTTTGCTTTTGGGTAAAAAGCTTCAACGAAGGGCGCCAAAACCCGATTTCGGTCTACCCTGATCAAGGACTCGGGCCGGCATCGGCACTGGCTAAGCCTATTTATTTTGCATTTTCAGTGTGGCAATAAACCTAAATTATTGTTACCTTGCAAGCAAGCACGGATAAAACCCGCTCGTGCAAGTTCATGATGGGGTAGTTGGAGCCCTTGTAGCGGTTGACCTCGAGGTCGGTGTGGAGCCCCACGATGATGAAATCTCCCTGCTCGCGGGCCGCTGCGAGGAAATCCAGGTGCCCCACGTGGAACAAATCGAAGGCGCCTGCTACGTACACCACCTGGACAGAACTTGAAATTGTATCACATTGTAATTTCTTATCGCATGCATTTCAGGTAAACAGGTGCAGACTTTAGACCAACACTAAAGAACTTCACGAACCTCACACAACATGAACCTATCAGGATTAAATATTGACATTTAATTGCAGATGTTGTCTGATAGCAATTATAGTAGTGGTTCATATTTACATAAGATAAGTAAAGGTAACCAATTTTGAAATTAAACACAGTCGAGTAAAGGAGGGGGTTCCCATTTTGATTTTGACTTAAATTTAATGTCGTTTAACAAGTTTATGTCATCCAGTTTTCTTTTATCTCAACTGCGTGGTAATATGTATGAACTGCGCGCTCCCTTTGTAGTATTCGCCGGCCGTCGCTACCAACTCACCTTATCTGTGGGCTTCTAGCACAATCGGATTAAGTTTCACCTCGAAATCCTTCCAAAGAGATGAAATTTGGTATGTATGTTAATTAAAGGTCTCTTTTTCATGTCCACACTATTTGACATTTGGGGACCTCGAGGAATCGCAGCCATCTTGGAAAATGTGTACCATCCTGGAGATATTTGCGTTTTACTCTAAATATACGTTCTCTATGAAAATATGGTGTAAGGCAACATTAAAGCTTATTAAATTCTACACAAAAAAGTCCTAGATAACTTTGCGGAAAAAATACATCTTGTTATAGAAAATAATAGCTGAATCCAGATTTAGCGCCATATTTAACCCTTTCACGGGATATTAGGACTTAAAAATGTGACTGGAAAAACAGATTTTAGGTCTTAAATGGGGTTTAAACAATAGTGACAGTAATGAAATTTGACACCTATAATTTCAGGGATCCTTGTTTGCGTGTCATAAAATTGGAGCTTCGGGGACCACGGGGATCAAACGCCATCTTGAAAAGTATGTTTTTTTTGGTTTTTCTGTTTTTCTCGGAATATCTGGGTTTAATGTGAATACTGTGTATAGCGAAACAAAAGCTTATTAGGTTCTACACAAAAAAGGTATAAAACACCATGTCCCTAAAACGGAGCTTTCTTCTAGGAATATGGCTCAGAAGTCAAAAGGTTATACTTATCATCTCCTACTAAAATTTTATTTTAAGACGGGTCAGAAAAAAATACTTGTATGATTTTTTTTACCAATTTTTGGAACACAAAAACATTATCTACTCAACCAAGAAAAAAAAATGTGTGGAAACTTGTAAGCTTCTGAGCCCTATTTTTAGAAAAAGGCTTCGTTTTTGGGACATGGTGTTGTACAACTTTTTAGTGTAGAATTTAATAAGCTTTCGTTTCGCCATACACAGTATTCACATTAAACCCAGATATTCCGAGAAAAAAAGAAAAACCAAAAAAGACATACTTTTCAAGATGGCGTTTGATCCCCGTGGTCCCCAAAGCTCCAATTTTATGACACGCAAACAGGGATCCCTGAAATTGTAGGTGTCAAATTTCATTACTGTCACTATTGTTTAAACCCCATTTAAGACCTAAAATCTGTTTTTGCAGTCACAATTTTAAGTCCTAAACATTTTTCCTCCATTTATTTTAGTAAATTTGTATTGCATAGCACTCGTGTACCAATTATGGATCTACTGATGTCTATTTCATTGACATCCTATCAATAGTTTAGGCGCTAGAAGTAAAAATATGATTTACTATTCGGCGTCCTCTCAAGGCGGCTGTATTAATTCCTCTTTAATAAAACAGGTGTAAACAGGTTGTGAAGGGCAAGGGGAATCTACCGATATGTCATTTAAAAAAATCCGTCCAGTATCCTGAGCTACAGGGTGTACTGATTTTCAGTATTTAAACCCATAACCCTACTTTCTGTTTAAGTCGCAGTCGAGTAAAATGTTGATATTGGAGTAGAACGTGTACAAATGTATAGACAAAAGTGGAATTCATATTCCTCCAAGTTTCATATTAAGAGAATATCCCCTGAAAGCGTATAAGCGCTAAATCTGGATTCAGCTATTATTTTCTATAACAAGATGTATTTTTTCCGCAAAGTTATCTAGGACTTTTTTGTGTAGAATTTAATAAGCTTTAATGTTGCGTTATAAGGTGATTGTGCTATTCGTTGAGAGACCACTACTGAATTGTATGATCTTCTGTGTAGTAGGCAGGAACTGCGAGCACCCAGTGTAAGGTGACCGTGCCGTTCGATCTGTGCCGAGATCTGACGAGTGCTCCAACGTGGAATACAGTCACTTCTACCAATCGTTTTATTGTCTCGTTCTATAGTATGCGCCCATAGCTTTCAACTCACCTTATCTGTAGGCTTCTGCGATAGACCACTACTGAATTGTATGATCTTCTGTGTAGTAGGCAGGAACTGCGAGCACCCAGTGTAAGGTGACCGTGCCGTGCGATCTGTGCCGAGATCTGACGAGTGCTCCAACGTGGAATACAGTCACTTCTACCAATCGTTTTATTGTCTCGTTCTATAGTATGCGCCCATAACTTTCAACTCACCTTATCTGTAGGCTTCGGCGATAGACCACTACTGAACTGTATGATCTTCTGTGTAGTAGGCAGGAACTGCGAGCACCCAGTGTAAGGTGACCGTGCCGTGCGATCTGTGCCGAGATCTGACGAGTGCTCCAACGTGGAATACAGTCACTTCTACCAATCGTTTTATTGTCTCGTTCTATAGTATGCGCCCATAACTTTCAACTCACCTTATCTGTAGGCTTCGGCGATAGACCACTACTGAACTGTATGATCTTCTGTGTAGTAGGCAGGAACTGCGAGCACCCAGTGTAAGGTGACCGTGCCGTGCGATCTGTGCCGAGATTTGAAGAGTGCTCCAACGCCACGTAGTACTCTTTGTCACCTCTCCTGAAATGCAGATCAGCCTTAAGTGCAACATTTTACATACTAATGAGAACAATATGATATCTATGTATGTTGAACTAGGTCTGACCGTATTTTATTCCATAAACTAGTGAATTATATTTGTAGGTAACTTACAAATATCGTTCGAATGAATTTTTCCATTTAATTTACATGGGGTCGTATAAAGACGTTACAGAAATTAGCGGTTGCGGTTACTATGACTGCACCAATGAGCGGTGACCGCAATTTGTGTAGTTATTTTATTTTATGCTCCATCCATCTAGCAGATAAGCTCTTCACGCTTCTCTTAACACATTCAGTACCTGCGCGAGCTACGCGCTACGAGCGTAGCCGATAACACAGGAAAAAACGTATGTAGCGAAAAGCATCTACGAACAGAAAACTCGCTTAGCGGGTCGCTGGCAGTGAAAGCGGTAAACTGCTGAACGGATTAAAATTAAATTTGTTATGGAGATAGTTCGAGTCCCAGGGATAGGAGTTTTTATCGTGGATTATCATGATTCAAAGAGACGAGGTCACAGGCAGTAGCTATTAGTTTCAAATATAAAACAAAAAATATTACTTGAAATGTTCTCTGGTGAGGAGCAACATCCGCCCCACGAGATCCGTCGTTGATACTCCTGCAGTTCTTTGCACCTCTCTGAAATAATAGATAAAATATAATACAAAAATTCTTTAACACTTACAAATACTCCCTTGGTCAATTAAATAAACCAAAGGATTTCGACAAATTACGAGGAGTAAAACGATGAATTAAATTAAATCTACTTAATCTACTTTTAGTGTCATTTATTCTAAAATATATATACCACCAATTCCACTTGTAAGACAGCCTACAGGTTTTTAGAAAACTTTAGCCACGAAGCCGTGAATTTCAAGAATAGAGCAACTATTGTCATGACGATTTTTTCTTTTAACGTAATTTAATGTAATATAATAATAACCTGTCATACATACCTATATCTGCCTGCATTTTTGACCAAATGATATGTATCAATTCCATCTGCAGTTACTGTGATGTCATCTGTAAAAAGAAAATTACTTATATCAGTATAAGCAAGTTACGTTCTCATTTTAAAACTACGTGTTGGATTGTAATGAAACTTTGCACATACAATGACATGAGGTATATCTAGGTCTGTAATTAGTTTACATAGCTCTAGTGTATAAAACAAACGAAATAGAGCAAAAACAAGATTTGTATGAAAAACTTAAATTCGCTGTGGTTTTTACTGCTACATAAACTAATTACAGACCTAGATATACCTTATCCCATTGTAAGTACAAAGTTTCAGAGCAATCTAGCTCGTTTTGAAATGAGAGCGTAACTACGTTTGTATGGAGAACCGAGCTTGCCGGGGACTCTTAACTGGGCGCCCCTCTCCAAAGCACTAACACCACCGACACTACCCGGCCCGATCAATGGCCTAATTTTTAAATTCGGAAGAACTTTACCGTCTGTTGATTGATGTAACAAATCAAAAATCGGCCAAGTTCGAGTCGCACTCGCGCAAGAAGGGTTCCACACCATATTATTATATTCTATTGTTTTTAGTATTTGTTGTTATAGCGGCAACAGAAATACATATCTGTGAAAATTTGCTGTCTAGCTATCACGGTTCATGAGATACAGCCTGGTGACAGACAGACGGACAGTGGAGTCTTAGTAATAGGGTTCCATTTTTACCCTTTGTGTACGGAACCCTAAGAAACTAAATGTTTGATACTTATTCTGATGCAAGGTCTAACAAATCTTCATAAAACAAGGCCTAATAAAATTAAAATCCTTCTGTACTAGGTACTAGTAGAATTAATGTGACATACGTACATTAGTATTGCCTTGCTTGAATCCTATTCTAAAATCGTAAGGTCATAAGTAAAAGGTCAGTCAGTGATGTTTTACGTAGGTGTCCCCATATGCCATATTTTTACCCGACTTACGAATAAGGGAGGGTACTCATTTTCTAGTATTTGTAAATATTTTGGCGAGATTAAGTACAAAGTGTTTTCAAACCTCTAATAGTTTTATGAATGAGTATTAGAAGATAAGTGATGTGTTTTTAAAATTCTGGATAATTGACACCCAGCCAAGAATCCACCTGTCAGTTATATTGTTCTTTATTATTTACAACGACGGGACTTAATCGCGTAAAATATAAGATAATATTATATGAGTAAAAATCGTCAAATCAGTGTTATATTGTTCTTGTACATAAACTTGTGTTAAAAGCGCTGGTGGCCTAGCGGTAAGAGCGTGCGACTTGCAATCCGAAGGTCGCGGGTTCAAACCCTGGCTCGTACCAATGAGTTTTTCGGAACTTATGTACAAAATATCATTTGATATTTACCAATCGCTTTTCGGTGAAGGAAAACATCGTGAGGAAACCGGACTAATCCCAACAAGGCCTAGTTTCCCCTCTGGGTTGGAAGGTCAGATGGCAGTCGCTTTCGTAAAAACTAGTGCCTACGCCAATTCTTGGGATTAGTTGCCAAGCGGACCCCAGGCTCCCATAAGCCGTGGCAAAATGCCGGGACAACGCGAGGAAGATGATGAAATTCCAAAGGGCTATTAGGCGCTTAGCACACTGGATCCGATTGGCACGTCGCTCAGATGTCTGAGCGAGACAACGCTATGCGCGTATTATAGCGACATCCCGCTCGCACATCGGAGCGACGTGCGAATCGGATCCAGTATGCTAAGTGCCTTATAATGCACTTCCTAACAAAACATTTTGCAAGTTCGCCCTTTAGGAGACAATCTTGCACAAAAGATGAATCAGCACTCCAAGCGTCAGTGTGAAGAATTCCTTATACAATGTTATCATAAAATCGTTTTAGATACTTATCTTACATGTGACCATAAATACCATAATATACTTCACGTGTGCGTAAATAACTTGGCGGTAATTTTGCGTGAGTCATCCATTCACTAGAAGATTGATATTCTGATGAGATTATCAGTTTTTTAAGTATCAGATAAACTAGTGAGTAACTCAGTCATTATTGTAATGTTGTTATCATAGTATTCATAGTGTTATTTAACATATAAGAATTAAGACAATTTCATTAGAATAACAACATTATAAATATTTAGCAATTGGGTCTAGCTATCATCAAAGATAGATATAACTCCGTAATAGATGGATACAGTCTAAGGAAAAAACGTGCCTCGAAAATCAAGAAAATTTGATTCTCGTTCAGAGGGCGCTACTAGTTTTGGCCTACAGTCGTATAGATGGCGTTGACGGTTTCGTTTGTTATTTAACAATTTTAACGCATATCAGTGAAAGAACATGGGTCAAAATCATCAAAATAATTAATGCAAATAAAAAAAAACATTTATCCATATTTAAATACATTTTATCGTATTTTTATAAATCTTCATTTTTAGTTTTAAAGTGTGTCGACAGATGGCAGTGAATTTACTGGGGTTACAAAATTTACTATGACAGTACCACTCTAGTATAAGTTACTCTATGCTATCATGGTTCATGAGATACAGCCTGGAGACAGACGGACAGCGGAGTCTTAGTAATAGGGTCCCGGTTTTACCCTTTGGGTACCCAACCCTAAAAAGGTGTAAGTCACCACAGTATACTAGATTTTTTAAACGACAAACAAACAGACATATATTAGCTTAGACATCAGAGCCTTAAAATAATGTGTTTCCAATTATATAAATACACATATGTAGTATTATTCTTTACAAAATCCTTTTTTATTACATCTCTCAGATTTGCGGATGTCGTTGTCTTATTTGAGGAAAATCCAAACAACTTGAAGAAAATGATACAAGAACTAAATAAAGAAAGTGAGAAAACTGGACTATCCATCAACATAACAAAACCAAATTATTAACATACTCTGACATCCATGAAATTAAGGAATACGATCAACCACTCGAATATATAGAAGAATATGTATATTTAGGACATAAAGATATGACAACCAAGGAAATTAAAAGACGGATAGCCAATAAGAAGAAGAAGTACTGGTCACTGAAAGAGGTGATGAAATGCACTGACCTCAGTAATAGCATCAAAAATAAAGTGCATTTTGCCCTGCCTCACCTATGGCTGCGAAACTTGGTCCAAAACATCACAGAGAAAAGCTCAAGCATTGTCAAAGAGCAATGGAGAGAAGCATGCTGGGAATCAAACGACAAGACAGACACAGAAATACAACTATAAGAGCAAAAACGGGCATAACAGATGTACTCTCAAAGATAGATCAACTGAAATGGAGGTGGACTGGGCATATGCTAAGGAACAGACATGAAAAATGGAGTAAGATAGTAACACATTGGTATCCTAGAGACGGTAAAAGGAATAGAGGAAGACAGTACAAGAGGTGGGAAGACAAACTCAAACTGACAGCTGGTCCAAACTGGAGAAGAGTAGCGAATGATAGAAAGCAATGGAAGGAGTTAGAGGAGGCCTTTGCCAGGAGGCACACTGAACTTACATATTATAACAAAAATAGAAAAAAAAACTTCCAAAGAAAGGAAGAAAAATCTGAGTTCAGGATAAAGGGCTTATATAGATAGATAGATAGTGAGGGCAAAAAATGCTCATGTCTGTGATAAATGAATTTATTTCCCTTTTTATTAGCAGGAATATCTATTTAAAGTTTAACTGATTGATTAAGATTGATTTAATAATGGAAAAAAGTGATTAAAATTATGTAACATGTCACCCGAAGGGTGTGCTATGCTATCAAGAAATGCTACCAATTAAAATCCAATTATATTCGTTCCATAAGCTTTTACAATAATATTTGTCTCATTACATTGCTTACCTTTTGTACCAATGTCACCTTGCTTAATTTATATGTATTACCCTGTGACTAAGAGGGGTGGTTGGATTTTTTCAGTCGAGGTTAGAAGAGAATATAATTCAATTAAGCCTTATTTTGTCACTACCATTGCTAGTGCAAAAAGGACATGGAATAAGAATGAATTTTAATTTCATTGACACCTTGATATGTTGTAAAAATAACATTAGCAACTAAAAAATATATGGGACGTAAACAATTATAAAAACAACAATCCTGTAGTCATGTATTTTCTCCTAACATGAGCATAAATATTTTTATGCTCATATATTATTTTAGACCTGGGGCCAATTTCTTGAACGACTATAGTCTAATATTGTTAGTGTGTTGTCATGGCAACCCATACGATTTGACAGTTCATGGACTAATTAGTCTAATACTGTTTGAGAAATGGGCCCCTGACCATGACCTTGTGACATTTGACTATCTAAAATCTCAAATCATGACTTACCTCCATGTACACAGAAGTCACACTGATATTTGTCCAGCGTCTCAAGGGTTGTGACGTAGGGTGCTCCCTCAACAACCTGGTCAACCCATTTTATAGCCTTCACCATCTTGTACCGCTCCTCCTGTGTAAAAACAGGGGGACCTTTGTGTTTTGCAATTTCTTCATCTGTGTGCACTCCGACTATTAACACATCGCCAAGTGCTTTCGCTTGCCGCAAGGAGTTTGCATGACCAAAATGTACCATGTCGTAACTGAAAACATTAAAAACTAAATTTCCACCGAAACATTTTGCTTTAATAATAGAATTATAAGGCCGAAAATAATTTATAAACAGTCCTTGCCTTGATTGGCAACGGATGTAATGTTTTGTAACTATTTGTAGTAACCTGAAAAAATAAGGCGAAATATCGAGCGCTAAAACCGAACAGCTGCAATAAGAGTGTAGTAATACGTATGTGTATACTTTAAATAACTTTTATTACTTCTATATTTATAAATTACTATCGAACGGCCATGGTAATTTAAAAACATTGTAGGCAAAATACAATTTTATTATCATTTAACTTACCACCCATCACACCACACACGAATTTGTTTCTTTTCTCCATTGGAGGCACTCATTTTATTGATTGAAAATAACAAATCTCTTCGTAAACCTCTCAATTAATTGATGATTATATTGCACGATTAATTAAATTAATATAATCGAAACATTTATTCGATTACAAGTCTCACGCCTCTCCATTCACAGCTTTGCACACCGACTGTCATTTTTTTGTACTGTCAAATGAAACTATGACGTCAAAGCATCGTCAAAGCTTATAATTGCTGGCTAGTAAAGTTGGCGTGCTTATGTTGGTTAACATGGAATTGCTTGTATTTTCTTATTGAAGAAACTAAAAACATGAATTATTGACTATTATATCTGAATTATTTACTTATATTTTCTTAGCAGTTTCGTATAATAAGTTATATTATAATAAGTTATACAATTTCGTATAATATAGTTCTGGCCAGATGTAGCTCAAAACCGGGAGGAGTGGAAGAAGAGGGGGGAGGCCTTTGCCCAGCAGTGGGACACAATAGGCTCGTAATAATAAATAAATAAGTTATAAAGTTAGTTTTTACGTTATGTGAAGATGATGTGAAGGCTTCATAAAATGGCTTTTTATGTCAGTGCATAAAGTAAAGTCATATATAAGCTATATAACGAGCTTTATTAACTCAGTAATAGAGTCCAAAATGTGCCATACAATCATCGAGCAGGATGGATGCCATGGATAAAACATAGTCTGTCAAGCCATTTCCATCAGTAGAAAAAAGCGGCAAATTTAAAAATGTAGGCGCGGAGGGTTATCGTCTCAAGAAAATTTGAATTTCGCGCCTTTTTCAACTGGCAAAATTATTTGACCGGCTATAGCTTCTTTTATGGTCTTGATGTATAATCTCGTATAATATGCCACTAGAGCAGCCATTCTCAAAGTGTGCTCCGCGGACCCCTAAGGCTCACAGGGTTCACAGTGACGAACGTTTTTTTTTTATTTCGGGCTCCGTCAAATATTTGGCTTTCCAAAAGGGTTCCGTCACCAAAAAAGTTTAAGAAAAGCTGCACAAGAGGCATGCGACCTGTATCTAGAGGAGAACAACCGGACATACATACGATACGAAAGCATTTTTTGCCCAAGCTGAAACGGAAATGCTTCGCTTCTGATTAATTTTCTCGTCGGTAACTTATTTAAAAACATCACTAACTAAAGAAGTTCATTAGTACCTACTTAAACCATTTTACGGAAAATGTACCAGACTTAATTTCTATATTTAAAAAGCCGGACAAGTGCGAGTCGGACTCGCCCACCGAGGCTTCCGTACTTTTTTTTTAGTATAATTTGTTGTTATAGCGGCAACTGAAATACATAATCTGTGAAAATTTCAACTGCTAGACAGTTGTATCACGGTTCATGAGATACAGCCTGGTGACAAACAGACAGATCGACAGACAGACAGACGAAGAGACGAACAGTGGAGTCTTAGTTATTGCTAATAATAACAATAATAAATAATAAAATCCCGCTTTGGTAATAGGATCCCGCTTTTACCCTGTGGGTATGGAACCCTAAAAAAATGAGTGTGGACAAATTTCCGTAAAATGGCCCGAAACATCCCCATCCGTTAATTTTTCATTAATAAACTTGTCATTACGCGATGGGCACCTAGTCGTTGCACAAGCATTGTACACTATTTACTATTTAGTACTTAATTTACAAAAAGCGAAATTATCTAATCATATCAAATTCCGCCATCCTATTAGCGATTGGTTCAGTGAAATCACGCCACCGCAGACAACGAATGCGAGACGCCGTCTTGCTTGGACTTTGATGTCTCTACATTGGTAGGGGTTACTAAAGTTATCTTTCAATCCTTGCGTTTTGTGGGTCAACAACTTATACACGACTAAGTACAAACAGACCTTTAATAATATCATATGCTTATTTATTAATATTTTTATTCAGTCTTTTGCATCCGATACTCCTCCACTGGTAATAGCAAAGGTGGCCTCGCTTTCAGGCAAGTCAGGAGAGTCATAGATCTTTGCAATTCGGTTTTCTCCTCTTCCCTTTCTTAATGAAATTCTGGTGGTGGATGCGTGAGCGAGAATATTTCCCCCAATTGGCTTCTTTGGGTCTACTTGAAAAGATAGCGTGGCTCCTGGATCGGCAGTCATCTGGTTTGTAATGAATACGGCTACATTGTACTCCTCAGATATCTGCAACGTGAAATATTTATATTAAATTCGTAATCACTCGGATAGGATAGAGAACGGCGTAACTATTTGTACTATTACTACAAAAAGTAAATAGCAGATAGCAGCACGCTAAAGCAAACGCGCAATAGAAGGGCCTAATTTTCTCCGAAACTACTGTACCAATTAAGTTGAAATTTGGTACACATATATTATGTAAGTTTGTGACCCAAAGATGAACATGTGTAACGTAAACAAATTGATTTTAAACATGGGAGCCACTTTTGGGGGGTAAATGAGAAAATTAAAAAATAAAGTTTTTCAAACTAATATATCGTGTGTGTATCTCAAATATATTTTTTTTAAATAATTTTAGGATAGACAGTTTAGAAGTTATTTAAGAAACTAGGCAAAAAATGACCATTCTCCCCCCTTTATCTACGAAACTACTGGGTCTAAAATTTTGAAAAAAATACACAAAATAGATTACAGACCTATAGATTACAGGAAAACCTATTAGAAATATGCAGTCAAGCGTGAGTCGGACTTAATTTCTTAGTTTCTGATCCGACCCCTACGGGTAATACCTACGGGTTTTTTTAAAGACAATTCATTTTCACGATTCACATAAAAAATGCATTCTTAAAAATTGTGTAATGTACCGAACCCTTGGAACGCGAGTCCGACTCGCACTAGGGCGGTTTTTTTAATTTAGAGCGCTCCAATATCAACATAAGTTTAAAAATTTGTGAAAGTGGCCAAATTGGCGTTTGCGCTTGCACCATTTGCGATTTGATCGGACAATTTAATCAGATTGGCGAAAAATTGTTCTCGTCTGGACAGGCCTTAAAGGTACGTCCATATACGAGGGGAGGTACAAATATTCGTTTTATTGTCTCTTCCTCTTCGCCACACACACGACCATCGGTGTTGTCAGCGTGCCCCATCTTTGCCAGGATCCCATTGAGCTCGTAGTATAATAGTTAAATGTGACGTTGATGGTGTCCCTGTGTTATCGTTTTACGCTTATTACAGAGTATAATTAGAGAGATGTGTTATCAAAGTAATGTTTATATCGTTTTAAACGGGCGCCATGTGCTACATTTATCTAACTTAGTCTCAACTCTCAATAGTATCAATAAAGTCAAAGACCGCGGTCGAAGCCGGATGCAGTATAATACCTATTATCTGGTCACCTTATGATCTTTAACTCATTGCGGAATAATTTTGGGGACTATATACAGAATGATTCAGGAGACGTGATCAGGATCAAGCCTGCGCATTCACTAAGTTATTATAAGCAATTGTGTCCTACCAGTATTTGTGAGATTAAGGTATATATATTGTACAGTTCAAAAAAGTTCTATTTTTTTTGGGATTTTTATGGTCACCCTACAATTAGGATACTTCCGTTTGTTGACAAGTGTTAAAATGAATGTCATCACGTCATCAGTCCGGTTACTTTAGAAAAATCGTATATCACTCAAGTGGGACATTTTATTTTTCACCTCAGCAGCTCGAACAAGCCGACTTTCCTCACTCCTTCTCTCATGAATTATTCTGTATAGTTTGAAAGAGTGTAAACATTTGATAGATAGGGACTAAGGCGTGACTTTTTGAACGCAATTAGAGTAGGACCAAGATAAGTCTGCAACGATTTTGATAGCACACGCAATTCAAGTGTTATTTTAAACGTCAAACTTCTATGCAATTATGACGTATAATAACACTTGCACTGCGTATGCTATCAAAATCGATGCAGACTTTTCTTGGTCTAACTCTATACGATTGTACGAGTATCAAAGATAGATATAACTCCGTAATAGATGGATACAGTCTAAGGAAAAACGTGCCTCGAAAATCAAGAAAATTTGATTCTCGTTCAGAGGGCGCTACTAGCTTTGGCCTACTGTAGTATAGATGGCGTTGACGGTTTCGTTTGTTATTTAACAATTTTAACGCATATCAGTGAAAGAACATGGGTCAAAATAATAAAAATAATAAATGCAAATTAAAAAAATCATTTATCCATATTTAAATACATTTTATCGTATTTTTATAAATCTTCATTTTTAGTTTTAAAGTGTGTCGACAGATGGCAGTGAATTTACTGGGGTTACAAAATTTACTATGACAGTACCGCTCTAGTATAAGCTCTATGTATATACCTAACGTGTAAACAAGCGCAATAACAATAAATCTGTTTGACTGTCGATAGTTGTAGTGCCCGACCGACTTGGCACATTTTTAACACTTTTTTGCCTCAGAGAACAGCCTATTATCAGTATTATCCTATTTGTGTTTTTGGTTAAGCTACGTCTAAAAATAGGTGAATTAACAAGCATCTTTCAACAGCATTCAAGTTACATGCGAACAGCATGTTACTTTAAGTATATCGAATCATCCTATTGTTTTCTTATCAGAAAATACCAACCGGCCTGCTCCGAATCAACGGATACGTATTTAGTAATGTTTCACATCAATCCGATCCTATAATCTCATTAGTGAGATTGTCGCATTGATAAGGGTACCTAAACAGATTTATCGACTGCATAATTATAAATAAATAAATAAATAATTTCTTTATTCAGATACGGTGTTCCAAATTTGTTAGTTTGTTACTTAAAAGCTAGGTTATTTATATTAAAACTATTTTTATTAGACACTAATTTAAAAAATATATATCCCCTGAATGGGGGTTTATAAGTGAGGACATCCAATGTCTTTGTAAAAGACTGTCTGGCCTGTCCGCTAACATATTTAGTATGCTGTTGGCACTCCCCTGTATTCTGCTTCTGATGGACATGATCTTTTTACGCATAATGGCGTGGAAGTCCTCTACGTGTGCGTCGGCGAACATGCCAGATGCACTGCAGAATCTAGGGAGCCCCATCAGCACCCTAAACATGTTATTATAGAGTGATTATAGAGGACTCGTAAGGCGCTGAGGGCTCTCTGAGTATAACTAACCCACAGGCCGCTGGTGTAGAACGATTGACAGAAGGTTCTCTTTACTTCCCCCGTACAATGCGCGAACCTGCGAGCCAGCATATTCCCTCGAACCGCCAGCGCCCTACGTTCCCTCTCAATATCACTGTCGTCCTTTAGGTCTTATGCCTACCGCACCAACATCGAAAAATAGAAAATCGTTATCTGCCTAATATGCAAGACGGATAGAGAGACAGATAACTAGGTATTTTAGATTTTTCAATGTTTGCCTCCCTGTCACACTTACGTACGAATTTACAAGTGCGACAGAGAGGCAACACGTCGAACGTGGTTCGCGGTAGGCCCTCTGGTAATAATGAGTAGGTACGTTAATATCGATTCGTTTGGGAATTGCGTATATCGCGCGATAGCACACTTGACCCTGGTGTAATTAATAGGTCATTGAATATTTGGTTTTGAGTTATTTAAGGTGACTTATTACAACCGCACTATCTCAGGCGGAACGGTATCTCTGAATTTCGACTGTGCAGTCAGACACCAACTTCTGTGTGCATAGTTTTTTATCTGATTAACAAATAATGGCTCCTCTACACGATGGCCTAGCGTAGGCCAATCCAAGGGACGCATTTATGCGTTAGAGGGAGCAAGTGATATTGCTATCTCATTCCACCGCATAGCTATGTGCCTTGGACTGGCCTACGTTGGGCCATCGTGTAGACGAGCCATAACAGTTTCATGTAACATTGTACCATATTTAGAAAAAAATATACGAGTGGTAACTGGTAACGCTCGTTTCTTACCCCGCCGCGCCGGGTTCAAAATCTGGCTGATAGTCTGATACCAAATACCAACGAGTTACTCGGAATTTATTTGCTCTTCGGTAAAGGAAAATAATGCGTGGAAAATGGTCTACCTTAAAAAAATCTTTCCTCTCTGGGCAGGTCAGGACTGCGCACGCATTTGTTGACGGTGAGTGAGCTCCCTGCGCTCGGAGAAGTTCACTCTAAATAACGCCATGATGGAGTCCATGATCAGCAGTTTGAATACCCCGCGGCCTCTTCGTGAAACTTCGCGGAAAATTGGTGTGAGCCGCATGTACTTGTAGCGACGCGACGAAATCGCGGAGTAAGCAACGCCTGGTACAGCCGACATAACAGTAACGCACCTTCTGCAATCGTGACAGGACTTGTGCTAACTTCTGTTGGCGGTCAGCAAGCTCCCCGCGCCCGGAGAAGTCCACTCTAAATAGCGCCATGATGGAGTCCATGATCAGCAGTTTGAACACCCCGGCCTCTTCGTGAAACTTCGCTGCCACGTAGTCTAGGAGCTCGGCCTTGAGAAATATGTGAAAGTTAAAATTGCTTAGCCCTGTGCATAGACAAAGAAGTACTAAGAAAGTTATTTATTCACACGAGGGCGGTGGCGCTTTTTAACAAGCGTCGTTGAATTTTCGACTTTAGGCGTTGGTCGCAAGAATTTAGCGTGCGTGATTCAAGTGCTTTTTTAACCCTTGTTGAAAAAGCGCTCGTGCGTATGAGGCCTAAGGCTGTAGCCGGCTTTTGACAGCTGAAGTAGATTGCGCTGTAAGTGATTGGATTTTGAAATGTTATCGTTCTATTCCAGCTATTTTAGAGATGATGTTACAAGTTAGCAATCTTCATGGTGGACGGGAAAAAATCCTAAACCAAAATAGGTACCGTGTGTGCAATTTAAAGAATATAGTATTGTACCTGATGCTCTGATGTGTAAGCTCTAGCGTAGAGTACATTGTCTAGGACAGCATTCTGGTCCAAGTTGAATCGGTCAGCAATAGGTCGAAGTCTGTCGGGGCGACTGAAATGATGCTAAGGAAACTTTTCAGTATTTTCAACACACTTATATTAACTACACTTGTAACAAATTAATAGACCGCATTGTCAGTCATCGCCTCCCGGGCGAAAACTCGTATAGCGGTTAACGACTATGTATGATGAACCCTCGTGAACGTCAGCTGCCGCTCCGTTGGTGGGTTGGCAGCCACCGAAACGCGTAACACGGTCTTTTCACCGCGATATAACCGGCTGACGATTTGTTTTATTAACAATTGCATCTCATTTGAGAAAGCCCTTTAATAAAGAATAAAAAAAAAACAATAGCATCTGAACTATCATCTGACAAAGTATCAAACGGGAGGCGATGTCGCCGATGACTGAAAAGAATTTTCTTTTTTACATGTTCATGTGACCAGCTGTTGGTCTTTCCACAGCGATACAATCGGCTGACGATTTTGTTTATCCACAATAGCATCTAAACTATCATCAGACAAAATATCAAGCGGGAGGCGATGACTAAACTTTTTATAGACTTTATAACCACGAATTAATAAACTAGTGGATGTGAAATGACTTCTATTTAGTATGAAAACCAGTGTCGCTAAACTCACACATTCATAGTGTTTATAACGGAGCGGAAGCCGACGTTCACGAGGGTTCATCATACATAGCCGTTAACCACTATACGAGTTTTCGCCCGGGAGGCGATTGGTCATGGAAATCTGTTCCTGGCCCGCGGTCTATAACAATGTCATAAAATCTTGCAAATAGATTTTATAATTTATACTATAGTTCGTTTTTTTAGCATTAGAAAAAAGGTAAACAATCTTGACGTGTCTCTATATTGAAAATTATTGAATAACGCTTTATAAAAATTAGTTTACACCTATTACTTATGAAAGCAAATGTAAATAATCGTATATGATTAAAAAATTGTTACAAATTTGCTGTGACTTATTTTTCAAGTGTTAATTTTTAATAAAACGATATAATAGGTTAAGAACGCTTACCTTAATTCTTTCTAATGCAAAAAAACTAACTACATATAAATACTACATATTATTATATCCTTATGCGTGAAAGTAATATTTTTATCACAACATAGCATAAAACAAAGACGTTTTCTGTCTGTCCCTATGTATGCTTAGATCTTTAAAACTGCGCAACGGATTTTGATGCGGTTTTCACCTATCAATAGAGTAATTCTTGAGAAAGCTTTTAGTGTATAATTTGTAAAGGTTTTGTGACTTTTGTGTAACCCGTGCGAAGCCGGGGCGGGTCGCTAGTAATATAACAAGATGATATGCGCGATACACCATTAAACTTACTACGCATTAGTACCCATTTATGGGGTATTCTTATTATTGCGCATTTAAAGAAGCAGGTAACGCACGTGTATAGCTAATCACAAGTTAGTAATCTCATACTAAATGGTTTCGGTAGGCTAAATCAGTAAATATAGTAATAGTAATAGTAATATCGTTTATTGCAAACCATGGTACAATACAATAGATGTTACAAAGGAAAAAGATCACATGGCACCCTGGTAGGGTATGGCAATTATTCTTAAAACTACTTTAACTAAATATTTTATATTATTTAGTAGATATTACTAGGCACATATTTATTACTTTCTAAATATAGGAATTTTGTTTATAATTATAATAGATCATCCTGCATAAATTCTTCGATAGTATAGTATGATTTTTATTAATAGAACGGACTTGAACTTATTTGTAAATTATTTTTTTGTGTATTTTTTATTTCAGTAGGTAACTTATTATATGTATATTTTTATTGCTCGGTAGTACGGTCCTTTTTTATAAATGTCTAAGAATGGTTCAGGAGGATTGAGATTATCTTTGCGACGCGCACTCTTATTAAATTCAAATAGGTGTAAATTATTTTTGACAAATGAAGTTATTTCCAAGATATACAGAGAGGGGAGAGCAGGGGAGTGCTACTTAAATAGTAGTAAAAGCAGTAAAAAAATCTAATTATGAAAGTGATTCGTTCTATGATTAAAATTGATTATAGGTATTTTGCAAGAAAACAATCATTCGCGTAACATTAGAGGTCAAGGCCAAAATTAATAGATGAGCGACTTTATTAAACGGCTTCCTGATCCGGTTCGGTGCAAAGGACCATGACCATCATTATTTCATCTTTTGCGTAGTTTTCGACCCTAATGCTTTTAAAATAAAGAAGGTATTTAAAACACGCTGCCTTGTAGTAGGTGCGACTATTGTAATATAATCATTATCATTATGGTATTAAAGTAGAAAATCAACTATATAAAAACATTGTTGGTGTCCAAGCTGCTTATTAGAAATAGATATAGACTAAGCTACGGATCTATAAAGTATAAAACCGTTATCCGCCCCATACTGTGATGCAATGTGAGGCTTGGACACTTTACGCAGCGTACTACGTAGGCGAATAACACGCGAACGCGAAGCGAAGCAATTAATCCATTGATACCTATAGAAGTGTCTCCTACGACTCCTACGTGGGCGATCTCGTTGCGAACGCGAAAGCCGTGGGCCCGCCGCGACGCGCCGCGCCGCTTAGCTTCGCGTTCCCAAGTTGTTCGCTTACGTAAGACTCAAAGAGGAGAACAGCCTTCTAGCTTCTAGTCGCAGAACGTAAGGGACGATGGTAGTTGGAGGATTCGGAAAAATGTCGAAATCGAAGAACTCATAGCCGAACCGAATATAATGGGTGAGACAAAAAGCACATCGTCTCCATTGGTTGAGTCACCTCGAAAGAATGGATGAGAATCGTGCTGTAGTCATATATTTCCATATTATCTGCTTAAATTGCTCCTTTGACAGCCAAATATCCATTACCATATTATAACTTTTTAATATTTTGTTTTCTACATTGTATCGATATTTGTGTATCGGAAGTAGATACTAGATACACAAATTCCGGTCTCTGGCTCATGGTACCTACCTATATCAGGGCCATCAGGGACCTTAATGTATGACATTGTATGTTATCGCTTTTAAAAATAACTGCATACGTGCATACAATCTAATACATTTAAGTTCTATGATTTATCGTGACGAATGACGATAGGTATATCATGTTTTGCAATGGGCGAACATAATAAAGTAGGTATAAAAGCGGTCATATGAATTATATGACTATGAATAGGTATGTGGGGTAACTTTTTTGGAAGTGAAATCTATAATTGCGAACATTTCAACATCGAAGACCTTCATGCTCCAGAATAGGAGTAATAAACAGAAAACAGGACACACTTATGCACATACAGGGTGAGATGGATTAACGTATTTGGTTTGCCGTAGGAATAGTTTGTGCAGCATACTAACGGCCTAATCCTGGCAGGTTTATTAGGAGATTAGGTACCTTCTTCAATTGTTTTACATAAGGTCAGTGATGATCTTACCTGCAATAAATTGTATATGCCGGTCTTCTCCACATTGACCTTACCTATCGAAGTAAATTTAGGGATGGATCTAAACATTGTAAACGCTTTATACCTATATTTAAACTATTTAAAGGATACAAAGTATGTTCGGTATCTAGGAACATAACCTTCCCTCCGTGGTAGCCACTGGGTGTAGGTATCTGCGTGGTCACACACAGAGTGTGAGACAGCTGGGTCTTCCCTGTACGAAACTCTCCGAACACTTCTGTTATTGCCATTGACTCTATTCCACCAGCCAACAGTTTACTAAGAACAATATAACATTAAACTTTTGCTCTTTTCTATGGTTAAAAAGACTGAAAATACTAATACTCACTCTAAATCGCTACTTCCCGTACTAATTTTAAACACTTGCTTTCGTTTATCGCTTACTTCTAAAGCAGTCATGAAGCCAAGAGTAACAACCTTTTGACATGCTTCTTTAATTTTGTCTACTTTTGCATCTGAAAAACCTTTTATATTGCATAGTTTCTTCTTCGTGGACATTTGAATACCTTTGACGGTACAAATGCCAGCTGTTTTTAGTTTTTTAATATCCGCTACATTTATGCCATGCTTTTGTAATATATCAACATCTTGAAAAAAAGTTTCTTCTTCCGTGTCTGATACATTTTCATCGAGAGCTTGTTCCAGCATTGTTAAAATTGTAAACTGCTGTTTGATACAATATAAAACTTTGGCGCCAATATTTATTTTTTTATTACGAGATACAAGATGGAGCGTCATTTCCGTTTCCATATCCGTAAAATTATAGTTGGTCAAGAAAAATCTTGTCAGTAGAAAAGGCGGCAAATTAAAAAAAAATTGGCGCGAAGGAATATCGATAGCGCCTTTTTCTACTGACAAGATTTGCTTGACCATGGCTTGACCAACTAACTTTAATATTTGATGAGAGAGCAACGAAAATTGTATTATTCAAGATAATTTAGTCTGGCTAAAAAGCAAAAATCGTCCCTTTCAAATAAGAAAAACGGGACGACACTACAGTGTCGCCACTTTTTAATTTCTACTCTTTTTTTGCCTGTTTTCTAGAAAACAGGTAAATTGCAAAATATTGGTACTTTATTTTAACGTGTCATCGTTGCGTCTATATACGGCTTTTAAAAATAAAGAAATTTGTCTATTCCTGTAATTTGAAGTGTTGCTAGCAATAATTTTTTCTTTCCCCGACAAACTCAAGTCATACTCAAGTACACTAAAAAAGTTACGTCTTTAAACAACTTGTGAGTAAAATTACGTTATAAATAGAAATACACAAAAAGTTAATTAAACAAAAGTTATTTTATTTAAAAAATCCTGGATATATATTTAATTTTCTTATTACTAAACATAGACCTAGCATTACATAGACCAGCTATACGCGTGCGCCCGTAAGGGATAGACATAGATGACGTCATAAACGTGGGGATACCATATTGGTAAAAATTACCACAATATTTGATATCACGTTGGGGCGATTACCCTGGAGGCAAAGTTAGCTTGTTTGACGGTATTAAAAAATTGTTAAATAAAATGTCAATGGGCCGTTCTTTTTAGGCGTATAAACAATGAAATACCTCCTATAATTCGCGCAGGTGGTACAAAACTAAACATGTTTAGTAAATAAAACGTAAAATAAAATGTATTATGGGTTTTAATTTAAAGAAATCACAAATCGCAATCACACCAATTAATGTACACCACATTTAATCTTCACAACATTTGTATATTTATTTTTTGGAATTAGAAGTACGAAAAAACTTCGAGGTCAAAATTACCCATAAAATTATGATATTTTCATCTGGTATCCCTAACATGATTGTTATGCAGCTAAATTAAGAAGAAGTTTTAAAAATGGCTGACCTCAGACTCTTACCTACCTACGTAATTTGGGCGGATAATTTTACAAATAATGTTTTGTTAATTTGCGTAAATAATTGTGATATTTTTATTGAAATCGTTTGATTCTACATTGCTTTGAGTGTAACGTAATTTTACGATGTTATTCTCACATATTGCGTTAAGAGGAAGGTGTAAAATACCGTACTTACGTGTGAAAGGTTATGATCTCATATTTTTGCTCAGAGCGGCTATTACAGCCGATTACAGAACAATTCACCAGTATTTTATCAAAGTTCAAGCATTCAAAACGCTAACCATCACTATATTTCATAAGAGAAAGCACAATTTCATACAAAACAACGATAATTAAACAAGCAACGAACAAACATGACATGTCACGTACTTATTTGTTTGCCACAACCTCGGTTGTGGCAGCGGTGGAAAAGTGAAACTATGACAAGGACAAACAATAACAGCGCTTTCTCTGCTACTCCTACTGAAAGATACATAAGACTATCCCGTTCGGTCATTTTCCCCCACTCCTCATGACCGATCCAGTTATACTAGATTCATGTTACTAAACTACTTGCTGACTTTAGCTGGTCAAGCAAATCTTGTCAGTAGAAAAAGGAGCGAAATTCAAATTTTCTATGGGACGATATCCCTTCGCGCCTACATTTTTAAAATTTGCTGCCTTTTTGTACTGACAAGATTTGCTTGACCAGCTATATCAAGAAATCGATTAATCTCCTTTGCGAAATGTGTGGCAACATTATTAAAAATATAACTTTTTAGTCTTTGATTTGACTTCGTTGAAAGAGCTTGTTGCGGCGCATTTTAGAGGATTTTTAATTATAAATTTATAATTACATCAAGAAATTTACCGTCTATCCCATCTCAGTTAAGGTAAGGGGGTAAGTTGACCCTACGGAAGTACTGAAAAGTGATTATTTATATTATGTTCATATATTTCCTCCTATATCACAGCCATGTTGCAGTAGTGTTGATTTTACTAAGTTTTCATCAGTTTATCGTCTAAAAAAGTTAAAGTTGTTCACAAGTATATGTGAAAGACCCAAGTTGAGTTTGTGTTGTGAAAGTAAAAAGTTAAAAGTCTATCAATATGAAAAGTGTTATAAAGTGCCACCGAATCTGGCGTCGAGGCGTCATCTTTAAGGTAAGGCTGGATGTGTCTTCAATATACATCAGAACGTAGCATTATAACGGTTGTGACATCAGCAAACAAAAAATAACGTACATAGCAGTTATTCAATATTGAACATTCGTGTTATTTCTTAGGTTGGTTTGTACACAAGTGCAAACAACAGTTTTGTGTCAAGAATGGACATTAAATGTATCGACAATGAAGTTCTTATTTTTAGTCAATAAGCACATTATATTTTCTTTTCATACATAAACTGTTTTGTTTTCATATCACTTGCTTGCATATAATATAAGGAAGTGTGTACTAACTGTCAAGTTTTTGATTTGAAATGCAAATTTAACTAGGAACTATAAACTCAAGGAATGCTTTTGGGTTGGGTACCTTGAGCTACATTAACAATCTTCATATTAAGTCACACTCTGTTCTCAGGGATGGATTCAGAAGATTCCCGTGATGGTCAAGGAGATGGACAGTCATCTTCAAGTAGTAGCAGCTCAAGCTCCAGAAGTCGCAGGAGCTCATCATCAAGTGTGTCATCTAAAAAAGATGCAAAGTCACCTCCACATTCTCCTCCTCGGTCCCCACCACGGTCACCACCACAGTCTCCTCCGCAATCACCACCTAGATCACCTCGCTCACAAAGTTCCCATGGCCCCAGGTCTCCGACACCAGAGAGCCAATCACAATCCCGTTCACTGCAGTCCCAATCTCCTAGTAAAGCACGCTCCCCCAGTAACTTGAGCGGAGCTCATTCAGATATAAATTCACCTGAAAATTCTATGCCAACTTCACCTGCTGGTCCAAAATCCCCAGATGCTCCGAAGTCGCCTAGTGAGCCTGGTTCTCCTGACAACCGCAAGCAATACTCAGGGCGACATTCAGGTGGTGAAGGTCCAAAGACTCCTCAAAGCCCAAGCAGTTCAGTCCGGTCAGGTGCCGGATCACCCGACACTAGGTCTCGGCCTGCTTCGCCTGACTCTGCATCGCAGGCAACATCTCCTTCAAGAAATCCTAACCAAAATTCCCGTCCCTCAAGTCCCTCTCCAGATAGGAATTCGTCTAGGTCATCAGTAGTAATGTCACCAAAGAAACGAGAATGGAGCCCTAAAGAAAACTGGAGGAGGCATACTAAAGCTGAACAGAAAATGGTATCTAGGTCACGAGAAAGAAGCAGATCGGAATCTAGTCAGTCAAGTAGGAGCTCTTCTTATAATAAGAGAACTAGCGCTAAGGACCCTGCTACTGAAGAGATTTCTGAAGGTAAATGCTGCGATTTTAAAACTGACACAGGACTTAATCGCGTGCACTTGCTTTTACAATTTGGTCAGACATTTCAAATAAGACGTTGAATTATGTGAAAATTGTGTTAGTTAATCAGCAATTCAGCATATCGATACCCTGTTCACACTCGTACTAATTACAGGGAAAAATTTGTTGTGTAGTGCACAAACAAAGAACCTATTACAACCTAATTTTCAGCGTAATTAGTATGATTGTGAACAATCATACTAACTTGGGTATCAATATTGTAAATGTTGTGGTTGTGTCCTAGTTCATTTATTTCACCTAATAAAATTTAATTAATAAAGATCAAATTTGAATACATAAGGAACCCATGAATTGGGTCTAACAATTTACTATACTATTTTACGCTAAATATATACAAGTCTGTTAAATTAGCCTTTATTTTTAGGTGAAATGGAATCCGATCAGGAGGAAGATAAAAAATCTAGGAGTAAATCACAAAGTAGCGATAAACCTGATGCAAAAGATTTGAATATCAGCCATGAAGACCTATCAGATGTATCCGATCTAGACTCTATAGGACCAGATGACAGTGCTAAAGGATCAAAGGTAATTATTACAAAAAATATAAAATACATTAAAAGTCATCATCTTAAACCTGATAAACAGATTGTCTTGATGCTTAACACATTCACTGCCAGCAATTCTCTAGGAGGCGTGTTCTCTGTTTGTAGGCCCTGTTTGCCACAAAACGGTTAAACCACTTAATCGGCTACAAATGTAGAGCGTAGCCTGCGCTGGTAGTGTATGCGTTAAATATAGGCTCATAACTATTATTTTTATTCAAAATAGATTCTTACAGAACACTTTTTGAAAGTCGAAAATTGTATACATTGAATATACAGGTCTATTAAAATCTACTAATCAAGATTAGATGTATCTTTATTGTTCAATCAATTTATTGTTTCTATATCTCCACAAATTTTAGCCTAAATCTACACCAGCATCTCCAGAAAAGCCTGAGGTTAATGGAAATAATGGGATCAGCTCGCAATCATCACCTAAATCGCCTAAATCAGACAGTGGAAAAGTAGATGCACCCAAACTGGATAAAGTAAGTGTTTATTTGCTCGATCATTGCTAGAATTATCTAGATAAGAATTGTGAAAATTATCCTATAATTGATATGACAACAAATCAGTTTAAATATTTGGTTCATTAGGAATTCTATTGGCCATTCTACATTACTAGAAATTCTATCATTATGTGTAACATCTCTTTGGAGTCCAAACAAAGGACCTCAACAGATGAATTGTATGAAGACCAACTGTAGAATTCCAATGAAAATTGCACCCTCCATTTTGGCCCTAAATCAGCTACAACAGATACCTTAACTGTAAAGTATAGATCGAATCATGCAGAGTACATGAGTGGATAATAAATTTAATAATATTTTTATTTATTTGTTAGATAAGGTATGTAAAGTTATAAAAACTGTATTGAACTAGGTTCCTCTAGAAAAGACCAGTAATACAGAGGATGGCGAGGAGCAACTAGATTTTGAAGCCGAGGAAGGTGAATGTGTAGAGCCAAAAACTGCTCAACAAGCTAATGGAGATGGAGAAATTGTTGAGAAAGGTATAGCGCATTTTTTCTACAAAATATTTTGAATGATTCTCCATATGTAAATACTTATAGAATATAAATATGTCCAGTCAGCTGCAGAGATAGTTGACCCCCCCTGCAAACAAATTTCTATGCAGGGGGTCAGGTATCTCTGCAGGGGACTTACAGGGGAATACTTATAAATGCCGTATAAGTTTTAGGAGCGAACGAGCCGTCTCGTGAGCAAATTGTCCCACTAAGCAGCTTGGTATGTGAAGATTTGCCTCCCTCGAGATTTAGTGGTAGTGGCCGCGCGAGCGATTGATCCTTCGCCCTTGTGAGGCGTCTCATTCTTGTGACCCCGCTTATTGAATACATGCCTGAACAAGTTGGCTTCTATATCTAATTCAGGATAACAGCTCTTTTTTTTTTAACAATTATCAATATACTATTCACATACCTACTATATTTTTTTAGCTGAAGAAGTGAAGCCGCGCCGAGTATCTAGAGGGTCATCGCTTGAAGAGGGTGAAGTTTCAGACGAGGCCGAACGTCGGCCTGAGGAGAGCGAGCCGCGGCCCGTGTGCCGGTTCTTCTCGCGCGGCGCTTGCACGTGGGGCGTCAGCTGCAGGTGAGAGGCTCGTACAAGAGGGTGAAGTGTCGGACGAGGTCATAGACCTAGCATTACATAGACATACGCAATGCGATAATATGATTGGTCGAGTAGATTTGTAGCCCACCATAAACCATACTAATTTACGGTGGGGAATAAAAAAAATGTGAGACTGTGACAAGGACAAACAATAACAGCGCTTTCTCTGCTACTCCTACTGAAAGATACATAAGACTATCCCGTTCGGTCATTTCCCCCCACCCCTCACGACCGATCCAGTTATACTAGATTCATGGTTTCATGGACGAGGTCAAACGTCGGCTTGAAGAGAGCGAGCCGCGGCCTGTGTGCCGGTTCTTCTCGCGCGGCGCTTGCACGTGGGGCGTCAGCTGCAGGCGAGAGAGCCAATGTCGGAGGGTCCATTGTCATAGATTTCAGTTACAAATTTGCCATTTTATTTGACTTTCACGACACCTCCGACACTAGCTAGAGTATTAATCCCACCATAAATGGACAAACCGAAAGGACAAAAACAGTTGGCAGGGCCTATCTTGCGCATAACGCTGTATGTAGAACGATATAAACCGCGAGCCAGGAGCATATATCGTCGTCATCGCCTCTCGGCTGATACTTTGTCAGATGATAGTTTAAATGCTATTGTGAATTTAAAAAAATTGTCAGCCGGTTGTATCGCGGTGGAAAGATCGTCAGTTGATGACATAAACATGTAAAAACATTTTTTTTTCAGTCATCGCTCCCGATTTATATTGTGTCAGATGATAGTTTAGATGCTATTTTAAATTTAAAAAAACCGCCAGCCCGTTGTATCGCGGTGAAAACAGCGTCAGCTGGTTACATGAACATGTAAAAAATACGCACCTTACCATTTTATGTCCGCAAAGTATGCGTAATCCGTTTATTCAAATGCCTGATGAAATGCTACATGCAAAGTTTCATGATTGTGATATCGCTCTCATAAAAAGGTATGGTGCCTAATTTTTACATGTTCATACGATCAGCTGACGATTTTTCCACCGCGATACAACCGGGTGACGATTTTTTAAATTCACAATAGCATCTAAACTATCATGTGACAAAGTATCAAACGGGAGGCGATGACAATTTTTTTTACGCGTTTCGGTGGCTGCCATTCCTCAACAGCTGACGTCTACGAGGGTTCATCATACATAGCCGTTAACCACTATAGCCCGGGAGGCGATTGGTCATAGAAATCTGTTCCTGGCTGGCGGTCTTGAAAATACATAAAAGAGACATTTATCCAGCAGTGGTCGTGACTGAAGTAAATGCGCCGAATAAGATAAGTGATAAAGTATTATTTGTTATAGGTTCCTACACCCGGGTGTGACGGACAAGGGCAACTACAACATGTTCGACGTGGTGCGAGGAGTCCCCGCCGCGGGCTACACGGCGCCGCCGCGCGACGCCGCCCCACCTGAGTCCGCCTGGGAACGCGGCCTGAGAACTGCCAAGGAGGTATACGCACGCAATATATTATCTAACAGCTCTTCTTCTCTTCACTTCACTTCACAGTAGGAATCTGACTTAACAACTACGAACTACACAGGAAAGTAGATGTAATATGTAAAATGTAATACAAAGAAAATAAAATATGTTGAAAATCTGTCATTAATCTGGCCATTTATTAAAAAAGTCAGCATATTTTATAATCATAGGTAAGGTCTCCATTTGAGTCGACTAACGGAAATCAACACCCATTCCAGATGCTAAGGATAGCAAACAAACGCAAGGAGCAAGATATGGATTTCGAGGAAAAGAAGCTACATCTCTCCGTAGGCGGTGTAGTCCACGACCCTGATGCGGAGCTGGCATATGCGGCCGCCGCCGTTGGTGCCTCACCGCCCCGACATGAACCTATGCGCGATCCCGATGTTTTCCGGCCAGGGTAGGTCTCTACTTAACAGTACCAAAATTCACTTTGAGACTCAAGTAAAAATACCTATGTATAGTTCTAAGCCTCATTCTGGACGTTGCCAAGGCTACCAATTCAAACTTCTTTTATAATGGTCCAATTGCGTTTTAAATTCGCCTTTGGAATCCTACCACGATATAGCTAGCATAGAGAAATAAGTAAGTTACTTATTTCTCTATGATAGCAAGCCCTTGTTGCGAACATCCAGACTGGGATATCGGACAAACCCAACTCTCTAGCTCTCTACTGACTTTCCATTGACAGTGTAGTAGTGTCAGCATAAACGTAAAATTTATATGAAAATAAAACGTTTATTATGGTACTGCCATACTTTTTCACGTCAAAGTAGCTTAGTTCGACTATAATAAGATATAAACACCAATAAACACGTGCACCAATTTGATCACATCTTAGACAACTTCGTACCGTACCGACAGTTGCCAACCCCATTCCATGTTTACTTAGGTAGGTAGGGTTTGTTGTTATGTGTTTATGTTCTGGTGCGATGTGCGATACCAATATCAAACGCGTGTCAACCGGTCTTAATAACGTTAGGTTAGGTTAATTCTAAAAGTTTATGTAAAACATCAATATTAATTTTAACAGACATGACGTTCACGGTCCGTACGGGCCTATGTACCGCGGTCGTTTCCCTCGGCCGGTACTGGACGAGCGGGAGCGTTTCTTCGAGCGGGAGCGTGTTTACGAGAGGGAGCGGGTCTATGATCGGGGACACTATGACGAGCGCTCCGCCATGCCCGAGGAACCGGCCTTCCATAAGGTAGTGTAGTAACTTGTTTTTATTATCAAAAATATTTTTGTTTCATTTGTGGCTATTCTAGTACCCTCACCTATTTAGGTTGGGCTCTAAGAAGCTTTTAATTCTGGACATAAATGAAATGGATTGTTGTCAAAAAAAAAGGTGTGAACATTTTTGATTTTGTCGCTGAAAGTAATTTTTTTACAAAACAACATAACGAGCGGTAGCTGCCCTCAGTGTCCCATTAAAAAAAATCTTGTATTTTTGGTGTCATCAAAAAAGTTGACTAATAAATGTTACCGCAGCGCCGCGTCCGATCCTCGCGCGAAGTGATCGTTCAACGCGCCGAAGTGGAGCGTCGCGAGGCGCGCGAAGGGCGGCGGGACGGGCGCGAGCTGCGCGAAGGCCGGCCCAGGGACGCGCGGGACGGGCGGGACATGCGGGACCCGCGGGACGTGCGGGACGGGCGGGACCCGCGTGACGGGCGCGGCGACGACTGGGCCGACCCGTGGATGCGCGCCGAGCCCGCCGCGCGCCGCCGCCGCCCGCCCTCCTCCGACGACTCCTACTCCTCCTCCAGGTATGTATTGTTCAACTGATTCTGCAGATGATAGGTTAGCGAGCGGATGAGTGTGACTGCGCAACGAGGTACCTATTTTTTATAGTTTTGACGGTGCTCTAACGGTGATCGCCGGCGGTTTATTACAATCGGTTAGTTCTGCGCGCACAAATGTTACATCAGTTGGACATAATATGTTACAATCTACAAAATATTTTTCATAAAACTGTATCTTAGTAGATACAGTTTTATAAAAAACAAAATCTTCTCATAGTTGAGATGATAGCAAGAAACTCCCTGCACAAAACAGTTCTGGTAGAACTACTTATAAAACCAATTTCTTTAGGAGGAATTTGCTTATTACTGCATTTTTATCGCTTATGTTGCAGCATAGCTTAATCAATTTTTTATTAAAACCTGCGATCACCTAGTTCGATGTACCAACGTAGTGTAGCCGTCAAATGTGTATGTTAATTTTGAAATGGTGCCACATTTTCGGTCGGCCCCCTTCCGCCAAGCTCTAAATTTCTCACGAGTTCGTGTTTATTTTCAAAAACCACTCGTATTTTTCCAATTGTATTTTTTTAAGATCCAAATTCAAATATATTACCAATATTTTTGTCATAAATATTAATTTAAAATTTCTCTCCGCTTTCTCCTCTTCCCCTGGCTAATGGGTTTCATTTTCATAACTCTCTGACGGTGTTTTGGTCTGACTCACCTGTCCGATTTTCAATATTGTTCAAAACCCACCACCATAACATGTAACGTTTGCATGCACCATCGGATCTCGCTTTGTCGTGGATGTGTGTGTGTGTGTGTGTATATGTGTGTGCGCGCGCGTGTGTGTGTGTGTGTGTGTGTGTGTGTGCGCGTGTGCGAGAGTGTCCCTCTCCCGTCCCTTTGACTCCGCAGCTCTTCAAATTCCAGTTCTCGCAGCTCGCGGTCGCCGGGCGCGCGACGCAAGAGAAGGGCCTCGTCGTCTTCGAGACAACGGTTAGTATTCAGAGTTACGGTACTGTTACAGACTATAAGATACAACGACATATGGAGCATCACAAAAAAATATGTCAGAAGTCACAGGATCCATGATCTTCATGAATTTCATGATAAAGGTAGTTTTGGTCTGTATTAAATAGGGGTCAGACTAGCAAGACAAATTAATTGCTTTTTTCGAAATTTCAAAGTAGACCAGCGTAACCAGATCCAAATTATCATATTTCGGGACCACGGTGTTCCCGGTATTATAAGATTTCGGGACATGTTAGAATATTTAATCTGCACTTTCCCAAATTCATTTCCCATTTTTTGGACATGGCCAAACTACATGAATATTTTAGAGAGTGTTTATTTTTGGTTAATGTAGATTAATATATTTTGATAGCGGTCCACCATTACTGCATACGTGTGCTAACTCGGGGCACGTTCTAGGGGTTTGATGTCGATATATATTTATACATGTGCTCACAGAAAAATCCTCGATTACTATAAAGAGGTTCGAGAGGGTCTGCTTGAAGGATTTAGTAAAATCCTCCAAGCGTGTCTGATATCAACCCTTCTTTGCATGATTTTTTATTTATTTTGTGTAATAAATCAGGATAATGTTAGTTGACTAGCTTAAGGGATTTTAGATTTTTATTTAAGATAAGATAAACAGAATATATCTATTTTGATAATGGAACTACTTATCCATAAAATAAAACTATGAAAACGGATTATATCGCGTATATTGAATTTATAATACATCCTGACGTTTCGAACCCTTTACAGCGTTCGTGGTCAACAGGTGACTGAGGAAAAACTACATAGTGCAAAAATACCCACACACTATAGTTATTTGTGCAACAAGAGAGGGAAGTTGGTTTTTCTTGCGAGAGTTTATTTTGAGTCCAGAGAAAGCGACAGATTCTAAGTTAGAATCTTGAGCGTAGCGAGGGACTCACAAACACGAGAAAAAAATAACTGCTCTCGTGTCGCACACATAATTTTTCACCTCAGTAGTGATAACATATTAAAGGTTAAAATGTATTTCGAATTACACAGAATAATACAGAGAACAAAAAAATTGTAATAAAAGTATGAAGTGGCCTTCACTAAATTAAAAAGCTACTTTGTTTCACTCCCTGGAGTGAGGAAAGTAGGCTTGTTCGAGCTGCTGAGGTGACAAAAATAATGAAACATCATAGACTATAAACTTTAAGGCTGGTTGTACATGCAAAATCGGTTCATAAGGCTAGTTATACAATACAACTATGTTCAAGTAAAGATATATATTTACGCGATAAAAACTACGCCGGCTCCAACCCTACACCTCGGACCCGAGAAGATTTAGTTCCCTCCTAAATTGAAGGAGGGTATCCCAATATGGGACTGGCAACAAACTCGGCGGGACACATCTTTTCAAAACATATTATACTCAGAATGTCCAACATTATCCAACACTAAATTATAAAAAGTATAAAAGTTATGCAATCCTTGTTGTCAAAGAGCCGCCTGCTACAGATTTTTTGAAATTGCCGCGTTTTTTCAGGTACAACTTTCATTAGCCAGACTCTAGGTCTATGACATTTCATTTCGGTGTATGGTGGCGCCGCCTATTTTTCATACAGAGATTTTGCTCCTTTATATAGTAGTAGTAGTAGTAGTAAATCACTTTATTGTACAAAACAAAAATTGATAACATGAAATTCATATAAATTTAGGTACAAAGGCGAGCTTATCCCTATAAGGGATTTCAAGGGAAGGGATAGTCTCCATGCCTTTAATTCATAGGACACTGTTATACTGTTATGATAGAAATTTCTATCACCGTGCAAAGAAGGGTAATCAAGGTAATAAAATAATACCGATGTAATTTCAATCAAAATAATCATACCATGAATCCATTTTCAAACAAAAAGAATAATATAACATTTAAAACTTTCGCGTTTTGAACACATATTAAATGTGCCACGACCAGAGATGTTAAGAATAGGTAGTGTAATGTATTTAAATAAAAAATGCAAATACTTTGACATTTTACCTATTTCAAACGGCTAAGGAATGGAATGCGCTGCCGCCATCTGTATTCCCTGATCAATATGACCTCGGTCTCTTTAAAACAAGAGTGAATAGGCTGTTACTGAACCGGTGAGCTCCATCTTAGGCCCTGTCTTCACTTTCCATCAGGTGTGACTAGGGCCAATCGCCGATCAGTTTATAATAAAAAAAAAAAAAAAAAAATACAAAATAGTTTCACTAAAAGGTATTTGAAATTCAAAATGCAAAATAGGTATTTTCAAAATGCTTTTATTGAAATAAAATACCTTACTCTGTAAAGGTAAAAATGAAAGGTAAAGGAACTTTAAAAACCTAAAATCTTTGCAGGCTTTAATGATGTCTTCAGTACCACTAATTGTTCAAACAGGCTGTCTTTCATATTCTTACGGTGTGGCCGGCGGTACCCCTGCCAGTACTGTTTCTATGGAGATCTATATGGAGATATTGCAACAAATCGCATGCGATCGATCGATCGATTGTATTAGTTGCACCTAATTAATTTATATGTTCTACACATTTTCCGGCATCGCATAAAATTTAGAAATACACTGCACTGCGGCTGCGGCATTTGTTTGCAAACGCTTCCGATAATATATATATATAATAATTTCGATAATAATAAAAATAGGTATTTTGTATTTAGTATTTGTATTTCAAATGCATTTATTTCAAATAATTAACATCTCTGGCCACGACCAGTGAAACCTATGTCGAAACGTCGGTAAAAACAGGTAAGTAACAAAATAAGTTTGCGATAGACCCGATTGTAAATGTGATTTAAAAATAATAATATACGTTTTAATTTGTTTATTGTTTTTATTTTAAAGTAGACAGAAAATAAATAGTATTTATTTGTGTTAAATAGCATCTAGATGTCGACAGTAATATCGGTATAATTTTTTGTGGATAAAATATTTTGCGACATCACTTTAGTATTCGTGCCCCGAGTTAGCACACGTATGTCTATTACTTCTATTAGTCAGATCAATCAGTTTTTTTACTTTGACAAATATTGCCGTTGTAACTTATAATTCGTGGCTCTACTGTTTGCAGCTAAAAATTAAACATAATGTATATAATTAAAATTGGTTCATACTATTACTAACACAAACACTTAACTAAGTACTAACCTAATAAAAAATAACAGCATGCTTAAACAAAAGTACAAGCATTCATTGTTTTTTTTTTAGCTGCATATTTATTGTAAGTAGTTTGAATGATGAATTGATCACACTAAGTGAGACTAAGTATATTTTTTCAATGATATCTGTAATGTTTCCTGTGTTCTTGTTTACGTATTACTAAATATTGATGTATGTAGTTATTAAAGTTAATAACATATAATTTAATTTTTTATGGTTACAATCTCTTTGCATAGTTTTCCTTTCTTATTTGCAACAGTGTGAATAATCTTGTTGGCTAATTGACAAAGCATGAACAGACAGGTTTTTACATAAGGATGTTATTTCGTTCTTAGTTATTATTTGTTTAGGCGAACCGAGCCGCCTGGCGGGTAAACTAAATGTTTCTCGAGGTGTGTCGCGTCCTAACTATCCGAGGTTTTAATTGCCCTATCTCTAAGGACTCTTTATTTAAGGCGGGGGATTTTCTGATTACGAAGTATTAAATTTACTTTCCCTCGCAAAGATACTATATTATAAGGATGCTCCGGGATCCCAAGACATGTTATTAAAATTGTAATTATGACACTACATTTTCAAATATGTACCGTCTCGCGTGCAAAAGTTATAAATGGAGATAAGCGTGCCCGTGCTCGGTGGCTCGATCGGCCCGGACATAAGTTCGTACGTCCCCGTCCCAAAGGCCCACCCCACACTAGCGTCTTTTGAGCGTCAGCGTCTAGTCAGCGCTGTAGAAAATGGCGTCGCTGCGCAGTTGCGCCAACGTTGCGTCGAGAAGCAGCCATAAAGTTGACTAGATGCCGACGCGCTGCAGACGCTAGTGTGGGATCTCGCTAACTCTTCCGTGCGCGCAGACTGTCGCCGTCGGTGATCGTGCGCGAGCGGCGCATGGCGAGCGCGCGCGCCACGGCCATGAACCCGCCTGCGCCGCGCCGCCGCGCGCCCTCGCCCGCCGCCGCGCGCCAGCTCGCCGCCAACCCGCCCGCCCCGCCGCGCCACAAGGTAACGTGTCCCGGGCACTCACGGCCATGTACCCGCCCGCCCCACCGCGCCACAAGGTAACGTGTCCCGGGCACTCACGGCCATGAACCCGCCTGCGCCGCGCCGCCGCGCGCCCTCGCCCGCCGCCGCGCGCCAGCTCGCCGCCAACCCGCCCGCCCCGCCGCGCCACAAGGTAACGTGTCCCGGGCACTCACGGCCATGTACCCGCCCGCCCCACCGCGCCACAAGGTAACGTGTCCCGGGCACTCACGGCCATGAACCCGCCTGCGCCGCGCCGCCGCGCGCCCTCGCCCGCCGCCGCGCGCCAGCTCGCCGCCAACCCGCCCGCCCCGCCGCGCCACAAGGTAACGTGTCCCGGGCACTCACGGCCATGTACCCGCCCGCCCCACCGCGCCACAAGGTAACGTGTCCCGGGCACTCACGGCCATGAACCCGCCTGCGCCGCGCCGCCGCGCGCCCTCGCCCGCCGCCGCGCGCCAGCTCGCCGCCAACCCGCCCGCCCCGCCGCGCCACAAGGTAACGTGTCCCGGGCACTCACGGCCATGTACCCGCCCGCCCCGCCGCGCCACAAGGTAACGTGTCCCGGGCACTCACGGCCATGTACCCGCCCGCCCCGCCGCGCCACAAGGTAACGTGTCCCGGGCACTCACGGCCATGTACCCGCCCGCCCCGCCGCGCCACAAGGTAACGTGTCCCGGGCACTCACGGCCATGTACCCGCCCGCCCCGCCGCGCCACAAGGTAACGTGTCCCGGGCACTCACGGCCATGAACCCGCCTGCGCCGCGCCGCCGCGCGCCAGCTCGCCGCCAACCCGCCCGCCCCGCCGCGCCACAAGGTAACGTGTCCCGGGCACTCACGGCCATGTACCCGCCCGCCCCGCCGCGCCACAAGGTAACGTGTCCCGGGCACTCACGGCCATGTACCCGCCCGCCCCGCCGCGCCACAAGGTAACGTGTCCCGGGCACTCACGGCCATGTACCCGCCCGCCCCGCCGCGCCACAAGGTAACGTGTCCCGGGCACTCACGGCCATGTACCCGCCCGCCCCGCCGCGCCACAAGGTAACGTGTCCCGGGCACTCACGGCCATGTACCCGCCCGCCCCGCCGCGCCACAAGGTAACGTGTCCCGGGCACTCACGGCCATGTACCCGCCCGCCCCGCCGCGCCACAAGGTAACGTGTCTCGGGCACTCACGGCCATGTACCCGCCCGCCCCGCCGCGGCGCAAGGTAACGTGTCCCGGGCACTCACGGCCATGTACCCGCCCGCCCCGCCGCGCCACAAGGTAACGTGTCCCGGGCACTCACGGCCATGTACCCGCCCGCCCCGCCGCGCCACAAGGTAACGTGTCCCGGGCCCTCACGGCCATGTACCCGCCCGCCCCGCCGCGCCACAAGGTAATGGCCAACTGGACTGGTCGCCAGCGGGTTTGGGCAGATAGGCGATGAGTACTCGGTCTATGATTAATTGAACGCGATCAAATGTATGATTAGCCTTTAACGCCCGCTCGTCGCCCCGCTGCCCGCTTGCGTCGCGGCCTGGTAGGCAAGCTAGGCGCGCGAAAAACCTGCACTACTAAACAATACAACGCATTGGATTTTGGATCAATGTGTAAATCAGGCCAAAAGTTTTGCTTTTCGTTTTTTGCTCAAAGACAAAGACATCAGGACCAAATTCCATTCCTTAGCAGTTTTCACTAAGAAATTATTAAAGCGCATCACAGACGGAGCGATAATAATATCGGCAGATACCATAAGATACGGCATATCGCTTGGTATATTTCGACTCTCTCACAATGTAGGTGCTAGACAGAGGGCGATATATATTTTGGTATCGTTGGCGTGCTTATCGATAAAGATATCTGTCGGTATCTGCCGATATATTATCGCTCCGTCTGTGACGGCTCGTCACTGACGAGCTTAAAAGTCATATGTTTATTTACTTTAATTTCCGCTCGATTTCAGGATGAAATTGATCCATATGGTCGCAGCAAAGCATCTAGTCGAAATAGAGACCGAAAACGATACTCCAGATCATCTTCATCTGGTTCAGGTATGTCACAATCAGAACATTTTATTTGTCTAAATACAGCGTATACATTTTTCGCTTTATTACAAAGTTGTAAAAACCCGCAAAAGCCAAGGCCGAAGGCCGGTTGTGCAAAAGTGTACCAATGTATTAGTTTACTTGAATTTAAATTATTGTAATCTTTCAGAATCGTCATCATCCTCCAGTGAATCAGAGAGCGAGTCTCACTCGTCATCTTCATCGGGAAGCTCCGGGGCGCGGCGGGCGCGTCAGGCGCGACTTCTCAACGCGGCCGCGAGGCCTAGGTAAGGCATAACAACTTTATGCCCATGTTAATAAGACTCATAATCGCACTATTCGTCTAGCGGCCCAGCGAGTCTCACTCGTCATCTTCATCGGGAAGCTCCGGGGCGCGGCGGGCGCGATTTCTCAACGCGACCGCGAGGTCTAGGTAAGACGACATAACGACTTACACATTTCAATAAGGCCATCGAGGAGTATTTCGTCTATCGTGCTCCTCGATGCCGCGGAGTAAAAATCCTCCGTGATGCTCCGAGGTTGGTCTCGGAGCATTCAAATTTATACCTTAATGTAACTAAAATAGGGAAGAATATACATTAATTTTGTATTAAGCAGAAACTTCTGCGAACAATGCTATTAAGTTTAGAAACGATTAAACGAATTAAAAGTGGAAGTGTCGCCAGGGCCTCCGTAAGGCTCATATATGGTGGAAATATTCGCTGTATTGGGAAGGTCTTGGTAGCTCAGATGGCAGAGCACTAGGCTAGTGATCCAGTGGTCGTGGGTTCAAGTCCCACCCAAGACAGTGAATTTTCCACTTTTAATTTGTTTCTAAGAATATACATTGATAAATTTAAAGAGAGAGTAGCCTTGCGTTCCGCCGGTTTGCGCAGGCCTTAATACGGCCAAAAGGACTTTATGCCCGTTAGATAAGATTTAGAATTGCACATTGTGTAATTGTGTCTTCAATATACTTTCAGGTTAAATGCTAAATCCAGTGCCGGTTTAGCAGCTGCAGTCTCAACAACAGTAGCAAGTAAAAAGGAATCCAATAGCGATAAAGGTGAAAATCCATTTATGTATTAATAACTATTTAATTAACCGCCTAAAATATGAGACCTGTATATGGCAATATTAATTTAAAATTCGATTTATACATATACTTATTTGCATTAGCACAAGTTAAAAATACAAACCACGCGAAATGCAACACTTACATGGATCTCATTCAGTCTTACTTTTAGAATCTGGCGGCAAAAAGCGGCCAGCTGGTTCGCCACCCAACTCAGGCCCTGCGAAGAAACCTGTATCTAGGAGAGAAGAGCTCCTCAAGCAACTGAAGGCGGTCGAGGACGCCATAGCCAGAAAGAGATCGAAGATTTAAGAGAGAAATGTGAACGATGATTTCCGCCCGTTCAGCTAGCAGGCATGGCTAGCAGTACAAAACACGACCCCCACGTTCTAAACTCAAACTATCAGTCTCCATCCAACCAAACGCAATTGTCGTTGAAACCAGAACAAGCGAACTAATTATGTCGTGTTAGTATAATTATTAAGCATTTAAGAATTTGTGATGTTCATTGACTTAACCAAAATTATATATCAATTATAGGTCTTATAGTGTTGTAGTAAACAGATTATTTTAATATGTATACGAAACTGTATAAGGTCTCAAATCTGACTATGTAAAACATTATTAATATTGAAAAGTGGAAATTGTATTTTGGTGTTGTTTGTTCGTCACAATGTGAAAATTGAGAGGAACCTAGTTTAGTAGGTTTAATGCTGATTACGTAAGGACATTACGAGCTGAAGAATAAATTCATTATTTTATATTGCAATAGTTTTATTTACTTCTCAGTCAGAACACCAAATTTTCTGGCTTTACCTTTGCGCGAGCGTCACGTTTGCCAAAAGTCACACAAACATTTTGGTGTGTTTCTTGGCATTAGGGAATGCATTATTTCATTTGTGTTTGACAATTGCGAACAACGCCAGTATCGCGTTTGAATGGCGGCCTCAGGACGGAAGGCGGGCCCGCAAACGCCCAGTACACACCTGGAGGCGGAGCATAGAGCACGAGCTGCGAGCCGTGGGACTGAGCTGGAGCGAGGCCAAGAAGGTTGCAGAAAACAGAAAGGCGTGGCGGGATCTTGTGGAGGCCCTATGCACCTCCGGGGTGCCCTAGGACATACAACATTTGACAATGACACTAAAAAAAATAGAAACAAAAATAAGAACAGCTGTAAAAAGTAATGAAATAAACGCATTTATATTTTTAACAAAATATTTATTCAGTTAATTCATGGCACTGTAACTTGTAATGAACCCAATCTATATTTCCTCGATGTTATGTTTCGGACTAGAACATTATTTTGTCCAGTCTTGAGAAGCGCACTTAGAGCGTTATATGCGACGAATCCAACACCGCAACTCTGGGCTTCGGAGAAACTAAATCCTCCTTGAGATATAAATCCTATGATTTCCCTCACTGTGGAATGTCGAACGGTTTTTATGCTGGAGGGCACCCATAGTTCTCTCATCATTTTTACATATTCCGATGGCTCCTTTTGGGTGCTCATTTTATGTGCAATAATACAGTTCTGAAAAAAAAAGAACTTATTAAAAAAAATCATCATCACAATTACACACATATATTTTTCACAGAGTGAATATTTAGAAATCTCTATATCTAGGGGCACTGTAGTGTCCCCGCCAAGACGAGCAAAGCGAAGCGCAAGGACACTACCTACCTTTTCTCAAAGCGCTTCGTCTTTATTTTGACCCTCATAACTTGGGTTTGGATTATACCAGATAAACAAAATTCTCGGGATATGATGTCAACAGTGGACTTATTAAGCCTAAAAAATTTCAAGTGCATGGGTTTTTTTTCAGATATGAATAAAATCTGAAGTTTATACTTTTAGAACTTTTACAGATATTAATAAAAGCTGAAGTTTATACTTCAGATTTCATTCATATCTGATAAAACCCCGATTTCGTCACTGACTAGCCGGGTCCACACAGAGCAAGCATACGCGCGAGGCAATTTCCTCGCGCACAAAACGGCTAGTGTAGACGTGCCTCGGCCGAGGCGGTGCGCGCGAGGCACGTCTAAAATGTCGATACAACACGTGCTCGCTCTGTGTGGACCCGGCTAATCACTCAATCACTGATGATCATCAAAACCTTTAGGGTACTTCCTAAAGTCCTATGAAGCTGAAATTTGGCATGTAAGATAGTACGCAAACAACAAAAAAATCAAAAACTTGATTTGGTGTAAATTGGCAGGTCCACGGTAAAAATTACACCAAATCAAATAATGACCCAAAAAAACTTACTGTTGTTGTTATGTTATGCTTCTTTAGTTTAATCTTCCTTCTCCTCAGGCGTTTCATGTCAGTTATGTGTTTTATCCGTTTCTGTTTTCTTAGTTTTTCGTTAGGGTCTTCATGGTGGGGTTCGAATAACGTTTTGATTGTTTTGTTGTCTCCAGACTGTGGTAGACATAGATGGGCGTGCCTTTTGAGAGTACCTTTGCCTTTTATTTTAACGTACACAGCCACCAAACAGGACTCGGATTTGTCCATTTGAGGCAGAGCTTTTTTATTCATCACACAATTCTGTAAATTACACAAATTGATGACATTATTTAAAATAAAACAAGGCAAATTTAATATCTTTATGATAACATACAAGTTACAACCATAGATTTATTGACTGTAGCACGAATGTCGCATTCTTCACATTCGCGAATAGCCTGGTCCACACAGCGAGCATACGCGCGAGGCAATTTTCTCCACAAAATGGCCAGTGTAAACGTGCCTCGCGCGTATGCTCGCTATGTGTGGACCCGGCTAACGCGAATCCGAATGTCCAGGATGCGAATGTCCGAATGCGAATACGAATGTTAAGGAATATGTAGTTGATCCTAATTAGAAAAAAATCAGTTGGTACATAAATCATATGTTACCTCAGAACGGGCGTTATAAAGGGTTAAAAAAAGCTGTCTATTGGTCAAAATGCATTACTTGAAAACAGTTTGCGCGCACTGCCCATACGCGAGTCGTCGAGACAGGACACGACCTGCGCACATTCGCATTCGAAAAACATTCGCTTCATTTGATTTTGATTAATCTTTTGGACGCCAATGACGGATATATCAGCACCGCAGGTCCAAAGACGGATTAATCGGTCAAAGACCACAGACCTACGTGCATGTGCATAAAGTTCAATTTCAGTTTTGACACTTCAATGACGTGGTGTCCGAGTGACAGCTTTTGTGTTTAACACGGCGTCGAAAAGGTTAAATAAAGAAACAACAGTGTCAATAATAAGGAAGGGAAAGATAGTATTCCTTAAGAGTCCCCGGCAAGTTCGGCCGAATTGCACCTTCCCATACAAACGTAGTTCCGCTCTCATTTTAAAACTACGTGTTGGATTGTAATGAAACTTTGCACATACAATGACATGAAGTATATCTAGGTCCGAAATTAGTTTATATAGCTCCATTTTATAAAACAAACTAAATAGAGCAAAAACAAGTTTTGTATGAAAAACTTAAATTCGCCGTATTTTTTTTAACTATGGTATCTGAAGCTACATAAACTAATTACAGACATAAATATACGTTATCCTATTGTAAGTACAAAGTTTCAGAGCAATCTAGCTAGTCGTTATAAAATGAGAGTGGAACTACGTTTGTATGGAGAACTGAGCTTGCCGGAGACCCTTAAGGTTTGATTAATATACATAGATTATATTTATTATTATTGGTTTGATGTATAGTGTGTAAGATGTAAGTCTCAGACAAATTTGTGCTTTAACAGCTGATGTTGATGTCGCAGTATACCATACATTCCCATTACCATACATACCAGCCGGCGAGCAAGGGAGTACAATTACAATTTCTTCTAAGAATTAGCTTTCTACTATAACTGTATAGTAATTACCTGTACTTGATCCAAATGTTTCCTATCCCGCAAAATAAAAAAGTTATCCACTGAACTTGACGTCCAATCTTTCAACAAGATCTTCCATGGGCAAGTGAAAGGGCTATTAACACCTAATTTAGGGTAATTAACTCTCTTACTAGGAGGTAGTTTGAAATATCTTTCTTTTAACTCCATTTGTATTCTTTTTTCTTCAGCTTCGCCTGCTTCAGAATCTGGAGGTATGTGGTGTTCACCCATTTCAAAGGCTAAGCTCTCAGTTTCTCGGAGACCTCCAGACCTTGCTCCGAACATGATGAATGTTTGCCAGAATTGCAGGCTGTACCCAGAGGGTATAATTATATCCCATCCACATCCATAACCTGAAATGTAATACAGTTATTTATTTTGCAAGGGGGCAAAGTTGTTGTTTAACTCCTTGTGGTAATATATTGATACCCAAATAAGTAAAAGTTTCCAAAATTGACCCATGAGTGAACAATGAGTGGTTAAAAAAGTTAAATCTTTAGCATTGTGAGGGTTTCAAGGCACAAGGGTTAAACAAAACTTGCTACCAAGTGAAAATCAAATATTTCACCACACCAACACAAGAAAAATACTAACTGTAACCATTACGCAAAAAACGCCAAAAAAATCACGTTTGTTGTATGGGAGCCCGAATTAAATATTTATTTTATTGTTTTTAGTATTTGTTGTTATAGCGGCAACAGAAATACATCATCTGTGAAAATTTCAACTGTCTAGCTATCACGGTTCATGAGATACAGCCTGGTGACAGACAGACGGACAGTGGAGTCTTAGTAATAGGGTCCCGTTTTTACCCTTTGGGTATGGATCCCTAAAATCAATTGTGATTATGTACTAAACTTCCATAAAATTGTATACAATTTCTTAATACTATGATGAAGGTACTTACCAAGTTTTTTTATTCTAGGCTCTTGTGAGCCTGGCATCTGCACTAGCACAACAGGAACACTTTGCAGAGCAGGATCATTCATATTCACCTCTCCCGGCACCAACTGAGTCTTGGTAATGTGACCTATGAACTGCCCATTGGTCAACCTATTTTTCTTGATAACATCATGTATACTTGTATCCCATAAGGGTGATTTCGCTGCATCATTTGGTATGTTAAGCAAGGATTGTGCAAGTATTGGTTCTGTGCTTTCATATTTTGCCTTTGTGCGGTGTGCAGGTCGACTTAGGCGTGGATCTTTGACAACCAAGCCCACTACTGTTCTTGGTGGCAACTGAGGTGGTGAGCTAGCCTTACTGATCTCTTGCCAATACTCATACTTTTCTTTTAAATAGAAATCATCTTTTTCTTTAAGGAGTGCTTGCCATTCTGAGGTATCATGCTCATTTACACATTTGAGACTGTGAGTCAAGATTGCATGGCTGTTGGGTCCTGTCAATCGGAATCTGTTAAATATGCCCGGTAACACTTTGAATTCAATATTTTCTATAAATTTATTAGTGGCTTTTCTTTTTTTTATTGTTACATCATGCTCATCTGTACTCGTAGCACTTAGCATGTTTGTTAAAGCTGATTCTACTTGTTTTGTCTGAGATGGATGGACAAATAGCCATAGGACCTTATTTTGATTATCAGCGGGAAGCCAAATAAAGGTCACCTTTCCAATGTAACCAAATGGATAAGAGTTAACTTCATATAGATGTATAGTACCTTCTCTCTTGCCAGTTACATAAGCTTGAGCACAGATGCCAAGTCCACAGACACAACTAGTCAATGACGAAAACATTTCTTTTATTAATGCTACTGGTCCTTTAACTTGTATTGGAGTAAGGTATGAGACATCTTGTAGTAAACAGTGAGCAGAGGTGGCCCTGTAACACATTCTGAATGCTTTGTCACAGGGCGCGAGGGCCAGCCGGTGCCCCCAGCGCTCAACCATGTGGAATCTTTTAGCGTGCCATATATGAGTCTCTAACCAAACATTTCGCTTCTGCCGTCGATTATACTCATCTAACAGATTTCCCGGCCGTCTGCGATATTTTCTAGACGGCCTCTTTTGTTTAGGGGGTAGACCACTCTTTTTTAACTGCTCTATATGTCCTTCACGTAATTTTCTCGGTAATCTCTTGCAGTTGTGGCTCATGACTCGGCGGCGCATGTGAACAGGTAGTGTTTGAAAGATAAGCTTAGTTTTACTTGGGCGAAGAATGCTTTCAGTCATGGCAGCTATTTCTATGCTTCTAGATGTAGCAAATTTCAAACTATTTGCTGAAAAAGGTAGCTCCTCTGTGCCGCCCAAGGCAGCATCGAATTCTTGCGCGGCCATTGTAGCTTATGATTTCTATTTCTAAGCAAAATTACTTTATACACATTGATAAACGGAAGCAATTCTATAACACAAAGTATCCTTATTGTGGTATAATATAAATTAACTTAAAAAGTTCAGATACATCACTTCAACATAACCTACAAAACTTATACTGCTGTTACTGTCGCTGTCAGCGTGAACATGACACAATTGACACATGACAATGAATGTAATATCTGAAGCCGTAAGGTCCAAATCGAACTTGTATGTATAAGGAATCAGGTGGCCAAAAGTATAACACCAGAACTTCAGTCACTAGGTTTTTATTGTTTAAAATAATTTACCACAAAATGATAATTATACTATTATTTTTTAATAAGTTGTTTTTACAATTCAATACTTATTCTAATTTGAAATACTTGTGAACGGCTTCACAGCTCAACCGAATATGCACCCGATAACCAGTTGTCCAGGTCTTTTATGCCTGGCGAAATGGCGCCACCTCGTTCGGACGTGACGTCACGATCTGCCGTTTTAATAAACCACCTGTTCTCGTATTTTGTTGGTCAATACACTTACTATTTACGAGACCATGTGTTTCGTATTCGAAATTAATATTATATAATTTATTTCTTACATTCGGCCTTTCCTGACATCAAGTTTGTCCCAAACTTAGGTACTTAACGATTAACAAAGTCGTCAACACATATCTTTAAAGATTACACAATAATTAAAATGATATACTTAAATTATTACCACATTTTTTTTTAAACATAAATTTACTTGAATCACACTCAATCGTTACTACATATTATCCGTATCGTCATCATCAACTATATTATTCATTTGGTCATTCCACACTTGCCGTACTACTATACTAACCATACTACTATACTAACCATACTACCATACTAACCATACTACCATACTAACCATACTACCATACTATCTAATATATATATATTTTTTAATTGTATTTACTACTAATAATTACTGGCAAAGGCAATAACTATAGTAACTCTAGGTAATAAGCCAATCATCTATGAATTACGAGTTTGAGGTAATCTTTGATAATTAAATCTCAATCCAAATCGATTTAATCTCACTTGCTAACGATTATCTCTTCTCACTTAGCCTCTGCTAACCACTCGAATCAACTTCATATATACAATATCTCTAGTACGACTACTATTTCCAGCCCTTATCATTTCAAACATTATTTCACTCATATAGTACAGTAAAATCATACTAAACACACATAAAATCACTTTATATTCAATACACTATGATCTCCTTTTGTTTTCATTCAATCTTGCACCAAGAACTCATTAATTTTCATTATTAGTATTATTACCACTCTCGGATTCAGAACTACTCGTACAATCATTACCATTATCATCAGTTTGCGTATTTATCCAGGGTTTAATACGATCAGCTGCCCATACATTACAATAGTTTCTCTGTGTAATAGTAGACCCTATAATACTAGCTATTTCGTACCTATCATTTTCGAGAACTTTTGTAATCCTAAATGGCCCTGTAAATTTGGGCAGTAATTTCCTACTTTGACCTTCATTACTTGGGGTTGGTTTTAGTATTTTCACGAGATCTCCTACGTTATAAGTTCTAGCCTTTATCTTATGACTGTCATACCGTATCTTTTGAGACGCTTGATCTTTCCGAATGTGCGAACTTACTTCTTCTCTAATGTCATCTATAGTACCGACTTGTCGTGTCTCGTGCAATATTTCTGCAAAAGCATTATCCCCTTTACTGACCATTCTAACTCCAAACATTGCTTCTGACGGCGTTTTGCCTATCCCCTTATTCATGGTATTATTTAACCCCCACTGCACCTTACCTAAAACAGTATCCCAATATCGTTCACCTAACTTATTTGCGTATGCTGTCAGTGAATCAAGTATCGTCCGATTATATCGTTCTACTTGCCCATTAGCCCGAGGTGTACATACGGCATTAAGGATATGCTTAATTTTTGATCGTTCACAATAATTCTTAAATTCTTTTGAAGTAAAAGATGTTCCTCGATCAGAAATTAATCTATTGGGATAACCAAACGTCGTGAAGATATCATCTAAGGCTCGAACCGTTAAGTTAGATGTAAGATTTCGAAGTGGTTTGAGCAAACAAAATTTCGTAAACGCGTCTACACATACCAGGAGATACGACTGACCCTTCGCACTTTTTACAAAAGGCCCTAAATGATCGATATGTATAGTGTCAAAGGGCCTGTCAACCTTATGGATCGGATGCAATAGACTCTCTTTAGGTCCCGTTGGCTCTTTACTGTATGCACATTCAATGCATGCTCGGACATACTTGGTTATAAACCTTCTCATTTTAGGGAACCAGAAATCCTGCTTTATTTTCTCTAAAGTTTTCTCAACGCTGAAATGACCAATATCGTCATGATTAAACTTACACAGCTGAAACCTTGCACTTTTAGGAACGACCCATTTTAACTCAGTTCCTACTTTTCTAAATAGTCTGTTATCTTTAACCAAATAATTATCTTTTATTTCGGAATACTCTTTATCTTCTAGAATTTTACGTATACGCTGTATTTCGCTGTCGTTTAACTGTAGACTAAGTAGCCAATCTTCCTGCGTAATTCTCAATATTGAAGGTATAGGGTCTTGGATTGGTTCCGGTCCACAAGGCTGAGGGTTCCTACTGAGTGCATCGACATGAGACATGGTGTGTCCTGGTTTGTATTGAATTTCAAAATCGAACTCCTGCATTGCAATCCACCACCGTGCTACGCGAGGTACGAGATCTCTCTTAGCAAAGGTTGCTCTTAATGCGCTACAGTCAGTAACAAGGGTGAACTTTAAGCCTACTAAATAAACTCTGAATCTTTGTAACGAGCAGATAGCAGCTAAGGTTTCGAGTTCATACGCATGGTAATTTTGTTCTTCTAAGCTAGTCTTGCGACTAAAATAAGCTATAGGTCGGAAATTGCCTGTTGTGTAATCTCTTTGCATTAAGATTCCTCCTAAGCCGTATTTGCTCGCATCAGTATGTACCTGCGTTTCGCTTTGTGGGTTATAAATACCTAACAAAGGTCGTTGCGTAAGTGACTCTTTTAGTTGATGAAATGCTTGCTCTTGTTCTGCTTTCCAGCACCAAGAATAGTCCTTTCTAGTTAAATCGGTAAGTGGTCTAGCTATGAGTGCGAATCCCTTAATAAACTTCCGGAAGTAACTTGCTAGGCCAATAAACTGTCTCACTTCATGTACGTTTTGTGGTGTTGGAAAACGTGCAACGGCAGCAATTTTATCTTTTCCCGGTTTAATTCCTTTCTCACTTATCTCATAACCCAAATATTCTAGTTCTTCTTGAAGAAAATTGCATTTTTGTAAATTTAACGTTAATCCCGCGTCTAATAACAGTTTAAATGTATTTTCTAATCTTACTATTTGTTCAGTAAAGTCTTTTCCAGGTATTAGTATGTCATCCATATAAGCAAGTGAGGAATTAAATCGGGAATTACCTAATATTTTATTAATGGTTCGCTGAAATACGGCTGGTGAATTGGCAAGCCCGAATGGCATTTTTTTGAATTGATATAACCCATCCGGAGTAATAAACGAAGTATATGGTCTACAGTCCTCACGTATAGGTATCTGGTAATAACCACTAGCAAGATCTAAGCTTGAGTAATATCTATTCCCATTCAACATGTCTAACTGGTCCTCAATCCTAGGCATTGGGTAATGATCCTTGACAGTTTTTTGGTTCAACGCCCTAAAATCTACACAAAGTCTTCGCCCACCGTTTTTCTTTGAAACTAATAAAATAGGACTCGCGTATGGAGAGTTAGATTCTTCAGCTATGTCATTCTCAATAAGTTCGGCTACCATATCCCTAACTGTCTGCCTCTCTGTATAACTCAATCTATATGGTCGGTAGACAACTGGTGTTTGATCTTTAAGCTCAATAACCATTTCTGACGCATCAGTACATCCTAATTCTGATAAATTTTGTGCAAAACATGGCCTGTACTTATTAATCAAATCAACTAGAATCTTTGATTGGTCGTCAGATAGATTTGGATTCATCTGAATATCATCTTTAGTCAATGGTATAAGAATAGCCTGATCAGTTATTCTATTGCAAGAAAGTAATTTTGATTCGTCTAAAGATTCCACAACAGAGACCGCATCAGCACGTACAAACAAGGATCCAGCTTTCAATGTTATTGGTTTCGTGGATTGATTACATACTGCAACTTTACAATCTCCATTATGCAAACTATAGACTCCCCCTACTACACTATAATCCATGTTTTTCTGAGACCGTAAACTATCGTTAATCAAAATGTCACAATTCCTTTGTCCGCTACTTTTACAGTCAACAAATTCAAATGCGCCTACCTTAGTGTCAGTTACGATCCTAAGAACTACTTTGTCACTAGTCGGTTCAACATTATTCGCCAAGGTTGTCCAATCTATGTTTGTATTGTTTGTGTCATGTTTCAGTATGTCTAGTCGCTCATGTGTTTTCACTGCTAAAACTTCAGGTCTTTCTGTAAAGTCCTGCCCTACTAAAATTTCCTCGGTTATTACAGTAGAGTCAACTATGTAGGCGTCTACGTCGGCTGTGACTTCCCCTAATGTCAAACTGAACTTTGCACGTCCTAAGGGTGTATATGCGTTAGGTCCAAATTTTATGTTAAGTATATCACTTTCTGATTTTGGTAATGAGTGTCTATCCACCACATCTTGTCTGATCAAAGTACAATCGCTTCCAAAGTCAACAAAGCTTTGCAATTCAATATTTTTATTTACAAACACGGGCTTATAGTATTTTGAATCAGGTTTACAGCTTTGTGCAAACATAGTTTTCTTTTCTGTACTCTTAGTATTCAATTTGTTACGAAAACAATCACTAGACTTATGGCCCATCAGGTTACAGTTATCACATTTAGTAATAGGTTTAGGACATTTAGTTGATATGTGTCCTTTCTCTTTGCAGTTAAAGCACGAAACCTCTGTTTTGTTAGAATTCCGGCAATTAATCGCGCGATGACCTGGTTTGTTGCATTTAAAACAGACTATATCATTGGAAGCGCTTGTATTTGGTCGCTTAGATGTTCTCAGGTTAGTTTCTTTAAAAAAATCCTTTAAAAATTTTAACAAATCCTCCGGATCCGTTAAGCGGGCCGCCATGGCACTCGAACGCATGATCTTATCGTCTATCGCATAAACTAAGCAATCGACAGCTTGTTTACCTTTAATGCCGCATGCATTAAGCAA